>NC_026000.2:92522064-92633392 GCF_000442705.2 Elaeis guineensis
GAGACTCCGATCCCTTGATCAACTTGGACTGTGGGGCGCCAATCTCACTGTGCTTATCCAGTGTTGGTGCCTACAGTAGGAGAGATTGTGGGAATTTTTATCTAATATGATCAGATGACATCACTCCACTAATAAAATTTTTTTCAGAATTAATTAGAATTTTTTGATTGGTCGAATGATGTGGCACTGCATGGCGCAGCAGGGTCTATTTAAACCCTGTCTGCGCCTAGGGTTTTGAGTCTCTACTCAATACCGAGAAAAAGCCTGAACCCCTCCACTTATCTAAGCCCCCTCTGCTCCTCTCCCTCCCCTCTTCACATCCAAGAGGTTGGGCATCTATCTAGTGCTTGTCCAAGGCGTGGTGGCTCTTTGATTAGAAGGTTGCAGAGATTTATCAAGAAGCTGCTGCTCTAGCTTCAAAAGATCTTTTGAAGATCTTCCAGATCAGATCCAGATCTGATTTTTGAAGTGAAGATTTGTGAGGAGAAGATGATCTAGATCCTACTTGAGTGAATACCGATAGAGGTCAGGCGACTGCGTGGCTATTTTAGAACCTCGGGCATTACTGCGATCATCTACAGGGTAATCAGTTACCCTAGAGGTATTTCTCTATTCCTCATATTTTTAGATTTAATTTTAGATTTAATATCAGATAATAAGAATTAAATCTAATAGATCTTAGATCTAAAATATCATAGGATAATTTTTTTTAAAATATTTCATCCCAGATCTCATTAGATCTGAAAGATCTTACAAGGAAAAAGCCGATTTTTCCTTCAACTGGTATCAGAGCCAGGTTGATGGCTCTATTTCAGATCTAATTTAGATCTAATTTTTATTTTTATTTATTTGATATTAATAAACTTTATATGTCACATCAGATATGATAGGATCTAAAATCAAAAAAAATTAAAATTAAATCTAAGTAGATCTAACATGTATGAGATGCATGACTAGACTAGGAGTAGTTTGATCTATGAATAGTCTTATAGTTTTATATTTTAATATGATTAAAATATAAATTAGATTTAATTTATTTTCTATTTTTTTTATGTTATAAATATTATATTTAGATCAAAAAATAAAAAATAAAATTTTAATTAATACATAAGATTGATCTGTTGCATGCCTAGACTAGTTGTAGAATTATTCTAGTAACTGTCTAGAATAGATTTTATATTGAATAGTTTAATTTAAATCTTTTTTTTTAGATGTTATATGTGATATATCAGATCTGAAAGCATGCTAATTAGATTATATTTCAATACGTGAGATGTATGCAAAGCATGTATAAGTTAGATCAAAAATTATATATGTGATATGTAACTTAGATCTAACTAATTTTGTAGTTAAATTAATATTTTTGATTAAGGTGTTCCTCATAGCTGTCTGGTCATAAGAACAAAGTAGAGTTTAAGATCCTCTCCTCCCATTCAATGGGGTGTTCTTATGGCATGTAGGGGTGCTGCGCGTTCATCCTTAATTAGAAATCAAAATTTACTTTTCTGCAAAACCCTAGATCTAAAACCTTAGGATTTATTTTACATATTTTATTTATGAATTCAAGACTTAATAAATGAATTAAGCTTATGAAATTAAATTAGATCTAAAATTAAGAATTTCAGATCTAAGCCATTTTCATAAAATTGGGTTCGAGCTTGGGTAGCTCAATTAGGTCTAGTGGTTGATCAAATCGAATCAAAAGTGAGTTAGATGAGATCATAAAAGCTAATAATTGACCAGCCTAATAGGATTAAGTCTAGGTCAAGGTCGAATCACATTTAGATGTGACTAGATCAAGTTAAGACCTAATTTGGTTCGGTGGTTAGAGCCTAGATTGTAGGCTAATCCAATTGGTTCTGGTTCGACAATTTGGTATCTAAGGTAATTTGGACAGATGCGATTGACTGGTTTTTAATTGGGAGCTACTCGACTCGAATGTGTTCTTATCAAGTTAATGGCATATCCCTCCTACCGGTCTCACTTACTTGGTCATATATGTCGACCCAGTTCTGATTTGAAGTGGCTAACAATTCGAGCTAACCCATGTCACTAGGTTAGTCATAATTGTTATGACTATGTCAAGTCAAGTTTAATGAGACCTAAATCAAATCTTTCTAAGAAAATATTAAGTCTAAGGTCTTCCACCATTGTGGATGTGCGGGCCCTTCTCGGGGTTGATTGTTCACGGCTGGTTACAGTGGCTTAGTTGCACCGAAAAGATGCAATCATATCCATTAGGCATTGGATGCTACAGATTAGAGGATGGGTTGTGCTCAATATTTCAGATATGGTGAGGGACCCAATCAGGAATCTAATTCGTGCAAATGGTGTCTCTGACTTAACTAAAGATTGGAGCAATATTTTGGGTATGGTGAGCTTCATAAATTAGAGATCAAGTTTTGGGTGCACCATGATTAGAGAATCATTGGATAAGAGTTATCCACTCATCGGTTGATCCATCACCAATAACTATTAGGTGAGGTGGTGAGCCAGTCGGTGAGACCGCACCACCCACTAGAAATCACAAATCATAGAGATTTTCACATCTCTACCTAGGGAGTGTAGGGATCTGAAAAAATAGTGAGAGCCTAATTTATTGAAAAATAAAATTTCTAAACAAATTGGTTAAGTCTAACTATAAAATCTAACTAGAAACTTTTGACTCTCTACAAGAAACATGTCTGCATCCAATCCCCTGACCAAAATACTAGACACCCACAGATTGACTGGACTTAATTTCAAAGACTGGTTGAGGAACTACAAAATTATTCTGGATTTCGACAAACTGACTCATGTCTTGGACCAGGACCCACCTACGATACCAACATGTCCGACTGCTGAATAGAGAGCATCTCTGAAAAAGTGGATGGATGATGATAACAAATTTAGGTACTACATGTTGGGTGCCATGTCTGATGACTTGCAGTGCCAGCATGAGAATATTATGACTACTCGCCAAATGTTGGCTCACCTACAAGAGTTGTTTGATGAACAAAGTCGCGCAGCCAAGTATCAAGTCTACCAAAGACTTTTTAAGACTAAAATGCGTGATGGGCAATCAGTCCACGATCATTGTTTGTCAATGATCAAGGACTTTGAGGAGCTTGAGAAGCTCAATGTCATCTTAGACAGTAATTTTTAGATTGATGTGATCCTTCAATCCTTGTCTGATGCATATGGTTAGTTCATCATGAACTTCCATATGCATAAGATGCAGTGTACATTGGCTGAGTTAATGAACATATTGGTTACGACTGAGCTTTCTTTGAAAGGTTCAAAAGGCTCAATCCTTACTGTGGAGCGGACTTCTTCCAAGAGAAAATTTTTTGGAAAGAAGAAGAAGTCTGCGAAAAAGCAAAAGTTGGATAGAAAGAAGAAGAAGACAGAATCGAAGAAGAAGGCTACTAAAAAAAAAAATATTTTCACTGCAATTCAGACGGCCATTGGAAGCGAAACTGTCCTCAGTACCTGGCCACCTGAAGAACAAGAAGGATGGTCCTTCTGAAGGTATGCTCGTTATAGAATCTAATCTTACAGTTTTGTCTGCATCCAGTTGGGTACTTGACTCTGGTTCTAGTGTTCATTTGTGCACTTCTATGCAGGGTCTTGAAGAAAGCAGGAGGCTGAGGGATGGGGATATGATCCTATGCATCAGGAACAAAGCAAGAGTTGCTGCTGTGGCCGTGGAAACCTATCCTTTACGATTATCGTTAGGATTAAATTTAGTTCTTAGAGATTGTTATTATGTGCCTGCAGCAAGCAGGAATTTGATTTCTGTTTCATGTTTAGCAAAGAAAGCTATGTGATTAGGTTTTATAAGAACCATTGTAACATATTTTATGAAAATAATAAAGTTGCAAATGGTTTTCTTATTAATGGTCTCTATCAGCTACATATTGATGTATCTGTATTTCATATCGAGCAAAATGTGAATGTCATGAGAATTAAAAGGCCTAGAGATAGTCTAAATGATAGGTATCTGTGGCACCTAAGGCTAGATCATATAGCAAAAGACAGGATTAACAAATTGGAGAAATTCGGGCTATTGAGTCCGTTGACTTTCGAGTCATATCCAGTTTGTGAATCATGCCTTCAAGGTAAAATAACCAAGCTCCCTTTTACAGGACATAGGGAAAGGACTCCAAACTTACTTGCCCTAGTACATATAGATGTGTGCGGCCCATTTAATGTGCCGGCTAGAGGTAACTATGTTTACTTCATTACCTTCACCGATGATATGTCTAGGTATGGGTATGTATTTTTAGTGAAACACGAGTTTGAAGCCTTTGAAATGTTCAAAGAATTCAGACATAAGGTAGAAAAACAAACAGGAAGGCCCATTAAGGTTCTTCGATCAGATCGAGGAGGTGAATACCTTAGTCGGGAGTTTCTAGACTATCTTAAGAATAATGGCATAGTCTCTCAATGGACTCCACTTGGAATGTCACAACTCAACGGAATTTCAGAATGGAGAAAGCAGACCCTATTAGATATGGTTCGTTCCATGATGAGCTTCACAGTCCTCCCTGAGTTTCTTTGGGGACATTATCTCATGACAGCAATATATGTATTGAATAGGGTTCCCTCTAAAATCGTTCCAACCATACTGTATGAGATATGGCATGGTAAGAAGCCAAGTCTGAGTCATCTCAGAATTTGGGGTTATCTGGCTCATGTCAAGAAACAGCAGGCGGACAAGTTAGAGTTCAGGTCTTTTAGAGATCGATTCATAGGATATCCTAAAGAGTCATCAGGATACTATTTCTATATTTCAGAAGATCATAATGTGATTGTGAATCGACATGCTATTTTTTTTGAAAAATAGTTTATTCAAGATGGTGGCATCGGAAGAATAATTAAGCTCAAGGAGAATGTCTCCCAAGAGCAACGAGCTAAGGAACCTAAGGAACCAAATCAATTAGAACTAGTCCTAACACAACCTCTTCCACCTCGTAGATCGACTAGGGTTTTCCGTCCTCCTGAAAGATACTTAGGTACTATACAAGAGGAAGTAGAGGAAATGTTTCTCACAGGAAATTGGGCTCATGGTGATGACCCCAAGACCTATGATGAGATGATATCAGATATCGACTCTGATAAATGGTTAGAGGTAATGAGATCAGAAATTGACTCTATGCACTCAAATCAAGTCGGGACCTTGGTAGATCCACCTGAAGGTATTGTACCTATTAGGTGTAAATGAATCTTCAAGAGAAAGATAGGTGCTGATGGGAATGTGGAGACATTCAAGGCTAGGCTCGTAGCGAAAGGTTATAATCAGTGCGAAGGCATTGACTATCAAGATACCTTTTCGTCCGTAGCCATGCTAAAATCCATCCGCACATTGCTTGCTATTGTAGCCTATTTCGATTATGAAATATGACAGATGAACGTGAAAATAGCATTCTTAAATTGATATCTTGAGGAAGATATCTATATGAAACAGCCACTTGGTTTCACATCCAGTGATGATGATCACAAGATCTACAAGCTGCAAAGGTCCATTTATGGACTTAAGCAAGCATCTCGAAGCTGGAATACTCATTTCAATGATGTGATCAAAATGTTTGGTTTCATCAAGAACGAGGAGGAACCATGTGTGTTCAAGAAGGTCAGTGGGAGTGCAGTTGTCTTCCTCATACTATACATAGATGACATCCTCCTGATTGAAAATGATATTTTCATGTTGACCTCAGTCAAAATATGGTTGTCTAAGGAGTTCTCTATGAAAGATCTAGGAGAGGCATCCTTTATACCGGGTATTAAGGTCTATAGAGATAGACCAAATAGGATGCTGGGACTTTCACAGAAGATGTACATAGAGGAGGTGTTAAAAAGATTTAGCATGAAAAATTCTAAAAGTGGTTTAGTACCTTTTAGACATGGCATTCATCTCTCCAAGAAGATGTGCCCTAGCACACCTGAGGAGATTGAATGCATGAGCAAGATCCCTTATGCTTCGGCAATAGAAAACCTCATGTATGTCATGCTATGTACATGACCTGATATAGCCCATGCTGTGAGAGTCACAAGCAGATATCAGTCGAATCTAGGTGAAGAGCATTGGACTTCTGTGAAATATATCCTTAAGTACTTGAGAAGGACTAAGGATATATTTTTAATTTTTGGAAATGGAGAACTTCAGGTTCAGGGATTTATAGACTCAGACTTTATGTCTGATATAGATGATCGAAAGTCGACATCTGAAAGTTTGTTTATTTGCAATGGTGGTGCAGTTAGCTGAAAGAATTTCAAGCAGACGGTGATTGCTGATTCCACCATGGAGGCAGAGTATATTGCTGCATCGAAAGCTGCGAAGGAGGCATTCTGGTACAAGAAGTTTACCGCAGAGCTTGGAGTGATGTCATCGGATGCCATCCCTCTTTACTGTGATAATAATGGTGCCATAGCCCTAGTTAAGGAGCCAAGGTCTCACCAAAAGTCCAAGCATATCGAGCGGTGATTCCATCTGATCTGTGATTACCTCAAAAAAGGTTATATCGAGGTTAAGTGAGTCGACTCCACAGATAATGTGGCAGACCCAATGACAAAGTCATTAGGCCAGCAGAAGATCGAAGCCCACCTTAAGAAGATGGGACTTAGATATGTAGCCAATTGGCACTAGGTCAAGTGAAAGTTCGTTAGATGTGTGCCCTAGATGCCAGATTGGCTGACACATTCTTGTACAAATGTAAGGGAAAGTTTATAATTTTGACTATAAATGAATAAAAGAATTATTATACTATCACATTGTGTACATTATGTCTGTGATACATCCTTTGAGTTAGTAGGAATGTTAATTCATATTTTCAAGAGTTAAAAATTTAAGATATGAATTTACATAACTAACTCATAAACAGCTCCTAACCATAGGATCATCACAAGGATGGTGATCAATCCAGAAGGTTGGTGTACGATCACTTTCTTATGGTAGATGTGTCTTGAGTCTATGGTGTGGAGACACTAGAGCAAGAGTACAGGTATTCATTGAGAATGAGAGTACTGAGCGTGACCACCTCGAGCAGTCATAAGGAAGTCTATCTTCTCATCGATGACTAGCTCAATGCTGCAGCTGTGTGTCTAGTTCTTTGACTTGAGGTACATCGACAGTTCACCTTGAGTGTGTTATAGTTTGACTACACCATAACTCGATCTCCTAGCTATTCGGAACCCTGAGGTGTATGTTGGCTGTAGCATATTCATTGTAGGAACCAGATCGCACCAAGATAGGATCTATCAACTTCGGTAGATAAGAGGAGTAGTCCTATGATGATCAAAAGATTGAGTCCTTAAGCCCATGGCCATGATAGAGTGAAATAATAGAAAAGAGTTTTCCATTAAGGTTTCACATCGGACTTGGATCGATCGATTGATTCATATGACTGATGTTGGGTTTGACGAGTTCACCTTCATCCTAATTCAGTCGGGACTCATGATAGAGGAACACAATCACACAGGTAGCTGCACCAAGAGGTTCATCTTTATTTTTGATGGATTGCCATCATATACTGCTAGATGTCACTGGTGGATTTTGGGAGCAATTAGAATGATCTTAATGATCGATCATTCTAATTGTCTGAATCAGAAGAGTTCTGGTCCATCGAAAGGAGTTTCGATGATGTCGATGATGAGATCACGACATGTCTCATTACCATACAAAAATGAATCTAACTGGGTCACACAAATAAGAGTTAGGATCTGGATGTCATCAATTGAGCTAGTCTAGTTCGATTGATTTGGATTAGATCCAATTAGGTTCAAGGAAATCATGCTAGCACACGATTGAGCCTAACTTTCTCCTCGTGTAATCTTTTCGATCTCGACTGAGCCAAATATGATTTGACTCATCCAGAGAACCTTGAGAAGATTTCTCATAGTCTGACTGGAGCTAGTCTAACTCAAAAAAGTTTTATCTTAATTTATAAGATAAATTTAAGACAACACCTACCAATTCCTGTCACCTGCCATTTTCATTTTAAGACATTGGTCAAATGTTGACCCATGGACCTTGGACTGAAGGCCACTTGGTAAGAGGTTATTGGAGAGTTTTAGTAGAGTGTCCACCTACTAAATTAGCCCAAATGTGGGTACTATAATCAGATATGGCGTGTGCCCCAAGTGGATAAGGATAGAGTCCCATGAGATGAGGACTCTGATCCCTTGATCAACTTAGACTGTGGGGCGCCAATCTCACTGTGCTTATCCAGTGTTGGCACCAACAATAGGAGGGATTGTGGGGATTCTTATCTGATATGATCAAATGATATCACTCCACCAATCAAAATTTTTTTAGAATTAATTGAAATTTTTTGATTGGTCGAATGATGTGGCACTACATGGCGCAGCAGGGTCTATTTAAACCCTGTCTGCGCCTAGGGTTTTGAGTCTCTACTCAATACCCAGCAAAAGCCTAAAATCCCTCCACTTCTTCACTCCCACTCTGCTCCTCTCCCTCCCCTCTTCACATCCAAGAGGTTGGATGTCCATCTGGTGCTTGTCCAAGGCGTGGTGGCACTTTGATTAGAAGGCTGCAGAGATTTATCGCAAAGCTGCTACTCCAGCTTCAGAAGATCTTTTGAAGATCTTCCAGATCAGATCCAGATCTAATTTTTGGAGCAAATATTTGTGAGGACAAGATAATCTAGATCCTACTTGAGTTGATACTAGTAGAGGCTAGGCAACTGTGTGGCTATTTTAGAATCTCGGGCATTGCTGCGATCATCTACAGGGTAATCTAGTTACCCTAGAGGTATTTCTCTATTCCTCATATTTTTAAATTTAATTTTAGATTTAATATCAGATAATAAGAATTAGATCTAATAGATCTTAGATCTAAAATATCATAGGATAATTTTTTTTGAAATATTCTACCCCAGATCTCATTAGATCTGAAAGATTCTACACGGAAAAAGTCAGTTTTTCCTTCAGAAGTGGCGCAAAATGTACTTCGTCCGCTGGTGTGCTTTGGGTTCCTTCACCTGAGCTATGGCACCAGTGCTATCGCAGTAGAGTAGGATCAAACCATCGAGGGAGGGTGCTACTCTGAGCTCGGTGATGAATTTCCTCAACCACACAGCTTCCTTCGCGGGCTTCACAAATAGAGTTTGCCACAGTGTGCTGCTTGAAACTCTTCCAGCAGATGGCTCCACCATTCAGAGTAAAGATAAAACCTGACACGCTTCTACTATCATCATGGTTAGATTGAAAGCTGAAATCTGTGAACCCCACAAGTTTCAAATCTGACTCTCCATAAACCAACCATTGGTCCTTAGTATTTCTCAAATACTTAAGAATGGCTTTAACCACTTTCCAGTGGTTTTCTCCAGGATCAGATTGGTATCTACTCACTACTTCTAGTGAGTATGCCACATCTGGTCTTGTACATGTCATGGCGTACATGATAGATTCCACGATCGAAGCATATGGGACTCTACTTATACGCTCTCTCTCTTCAGGAGTTGTCAGACAATCTTTCTTAGAGAGAGAAATTCCATGACCTATCGATAGATAGCTCTTCTTAAAATTCTTCATGCTGAACCCCTTCAGCACAGTGTCTATGTACGTGGACTGGGATAACCCAAGCATCTTTTTAGATCTATCCCTATAGATCTTCATCCGTAGGATGTAGGATGCTTCACCCAAGTCCTTCATGGAGAAATGCGATGACAACCAAACTTTTATTCTCTGTAGTGTAGGGATGTCATTCCTGATTAAGAAAATATTATCCACGTACAAGATAAGAAATACCACAACTAGACCATTTGCCCATTTATAAATGCAGGGCTCTTCTCTATTCTTTACGAGGCCATACGTTTTGATCACCTTATCAAAATGCATGTTCCAACTCCGAGAAGCTTGCTTCAATCCATAAATGGATCTCTGAAGCTTGCACTGTTAGATGTGTGCCCTAGATGCTAGATCGACTGACACATTTCTGTACAAATCTAAGGATAAATTTATAATTTTGACTATAAATGAATAAAAAAGTTTTTCTTCTATCACATTGTGTACATTGTGTCTGTGATACATCCTTTGAGTTAGTGGGAATGTAAATTCATATTTTCAAGAGTTGAAAATTTAAGGCATGAATTTACATAACTAACTCATAAACAGCTCCTGACCATAGGATCATCACGAGGATGATGATCAATCCGAAAGGTTGGTACGATCGCTTTCTTAAGATAGATGAGTCTTGACTCTATGGTGTGGAGACACCAGAGTGAAAGTATAGGTATTCATTGAGAATGAAAGTACTGAGATTGACCACCTCGAGCAGTCATAAGGAAGTCTACCTTCTCGTCGATGACTAGCTCGATGCTGCAGTTGTGTGTCAAGTTCTTTGACTTGAGGTGCATCGTCGGTTCACCTTGAGTGTGTTATAGTTTGACTATACCATAACTCGATCTCTAGCCATTTAGAATCTTGAGGTGTATGTTGGCTGTAGCATATTCATTGTAGAAACCAGATCGCACCAAGATGGGATCTATCAATCTCGATAGATGAGAAGAGTAGTCCTATGGTGATAGAAAGATCGAGTCCTTAAGCCCATGGCCATGGCAGAGTGATATAATGAAAAAGAGTTTTTTATTGGGTTTCACATCGGACTCGGATCGATCGATTGATTCATATGACTGATGTTGGGTTTGACGAGTTCACCTTAACCCTAATTCAGTCAGGACTCATGATAGAGGAACTCAATCACACAGGTAGCTGCACCAAGAGGTTCATTTTCAATTCTGATGGGTTGCTACTATATACTGCTAGGTGTCACTGATAGATTTTGGGAGCAATTAGAATGATTTTGATGATCGATCATTCTAATTGTCTGAATCAGAAGAGTTCTGGTCCATCGAAAGGAGTTTCGATGATGTCGATGATGAGATCATGACATATCTCATTACCATACAAAATTGAACCTAACTGGGTCACACAAATAAGGGCTAGGATCTGGATGTCATCAATTAAGCTATCCCAATTGATTTGGATAAGATCCAATTAGGTTCAAGGAAATCGTGCTAGCACTCGATTGAGCCTAACTTTCTCCTCGTGTAATCTTTTCTATCTCTACTGAGTCAAATGTGATCTGGCTCATCCAGAGAACCTTGAAAAAGTTTCTATCAGTCTAATTAAAGCTTGTCCAGCTCAGAAAAGGCTTGTCTTAATTCATGAGATGAATTTAAGACAACACCTGCTAATTTTTAGCACCTGCCAATTTCATCTTAGGACATCTGTCAAAAGTTGACATATGGGTCTTAAACTGAAGAGGATTCATTGGAGAATTTTTATGGAGTGTCTACATATCCAAACCACTTCAAATTGGGCACCATAATCAGATTATGGCATGAGCTCAATTGGATTTAAGTGGACATCCCAAATGGATAAGAACCAAAGAGTCCTGATAAACTTGAACTCTTTGGCGCCATCTTATTTGTGCTTATCTAATGTTGGCACCAACATAGGGGAGAGCATGGGGTTTGTTATCTGATATGATCAGATAACATCACTCCACCAATCAAAATTTTTTCAAAATTTATTAAAATTTTTTGATTGGTCGAATGATGTGGCACTGCGCAGCATACAGGATCTATATAAAATCTGCTGCACCTAGGGTTTCAAGATAGAACTTATTTTATACATAAAACCCATTAGCTGCCATCCCCTCCCCTCTTCTATATATCCTCCTTGCTCTTCTTTCTCCCCTCTTCATGTCCAAGAAGTTGGACATTCATCTGGCAAAGGTACAAGGCGTGGTGATGCCTGGAACAGAAGGCTGCAGGACATCTTCGATAGGCTGCTGCTCCAACTTCAGAAGGAGTTCTGAAGTACTTCCAAATCAGATATTGATCTGATTTTTGGAGCATAGAATTGTGAGGAGAAGATGTTCTAAATCCTACCTAACTAGATACTGGTAGAGGTCAGGCGCTTGTGTGGCTACATCAAAACCTCAGGCAGTGCTGTGATCATCTACAGAGTAATTAGATTACCCTTGAGGTATGTCTATATTTCTCATATTTTTAGATTTAATTTTAAATTTTAAATATCATATAATAAAATTAGATCTAATAAATATTAGATCTAAAATAATATAGGATAAAAATTTTTAATTTATTCCACCCCAGATTTGATGAAATCTGGAAGATCCTACACAGGAAAAAGGGGATTTTTCCTTCAAGTGGTATCAGAGCCAGGTTGTTGGCTCTATTTTAGATCTATTTTAGATCTAATTTTAATTTTAATTTATTTAATATTAAATAATTTTAGATATTATATCATATATGATAGAATCTAAAATCAAAATATTTAAAATTAAATCTAAAAAGATCTAACATGCATGAGATGCATAACTAGACTAGGATTAATTGAATCCATGAATAGTCTTAAGTTTTATATTTTAATAAAATTAAAATATGAATTAAATATAATTTATTTTCTATTTTTTTGATATTATAATTATTATAATTAGATTAGAACATAAAAAATAAAATTTTAATTATTTCATAAAATTGATCTGTTGCATGCCTAGACTAGTTGTAGAATTGTTCTAGTAACTTATCTAGAACAATTTTTATTTTGAATAGTTTAATTTAAATTTTATTTTTTAAATATTACATGTGATGTATCAGATCTGAAAGTATGTTAATTATATTAATTTTTGATACATGAGATATATGCAAAGCATGTATTAGTTAGATCTTAAATTGTATATGTGATGTGTTAATTTAGATCTAACTAGTTTTGTAGTTAAATTTATATTTCTAATTAAGGTGTTCCTCATGGCCGTCTGATCATAAGAACAAAGTAAGATTTTAAGACCCTCTCTTTCCATTCAATGGGGTGTTCATATGACGTGTAGGGGTGCCGCGCGTTCATCCTTAATCAGAAATTAAAACTTACTTTTCTGCAAAACCCTAGATCCTAAAACCCTAGGATTTATGTTACATGCTTTGTTTATGAACCCAAACTTAATTAATGTATTGAGCTTATAAAATTAAGTTAGGTCTAAAATTGAGAATTTCAGATCTAAGACATTTTCATAAGATTGGGTTCGGGCTTGGGTAGCTCAATTAGGTCTAGTGGTTGATTAAACCGAATCAAGAGTTGGTTAGGTGGGATCATGAAAGCTAATAATTGACCAGCCTAATAGGATTAAGTCTGGATCAAGGTCGAATCATATTTAGATGTGACTCGATCAAGTTAAGACCTAATTTGGCTCAGTGGTTAGAGCCTGGATTGTAGACTAACTCAATTAGTTCTGGTTCGATAATTTGGTGTCTAAGGTAAGTTGGGCAGATGCGATCGACTGGTTTTTAATTGGGAGCTACTCGACTCAAATGCGTTCTTATCGAGTTAATGGCATATTCCTTCCATCGGTCTCACTTACCTGGCCATATGTGTCGATCCAGTTCTGATTTGAGGTGGCTAACAATTCGAGCTGACCCATGTCACTCGGTTAGTCATAATTGTTATGACTATGTCAAGTCAAGTTTAAAGAGACCTAAATCAAATCTCTTTAAGAAAATATTAAGTCTAGGTCTTCCACCATTGTGGATGTGCGGGCCCTTTCCGAGGTTGATTGTTCTCGACTGGTTACAGTGGCTCAGCTGCACCAGAAAGATGCAACCATGTCCATTAGGCATTGGATGCTATAGACTAGAGGACGGGTTGGGCTCAATATTTCGGATACAGTGAGGGACCCAATCAGGAATCTAGTTCGTGCAAATGGTGGGTTTGGCTTAACTAAGGATTGGAGCAATATCCCGGATACGGTGAGCTTCATGAATTAGAGACCAAGTTTTGGGTGCACCATGATTAAAGAATCATTGGATAAGAGTTGTCCACTCATCGGTTGACCCATCACCAATAACTGTTAGGTGAGGTGATGAGCCAGTCGGTGAGACTGCACCACCCACTAGAAATCACTAATCATAGAGATTTTCACATCTCTACCAAGGGAGTGTAGAGATCTGAGAAAATAGTGGGAGCCTAATTTGTTTAAAAATAAAAGCCCTAAACAAATTGGTTGAGTCTGATTACAAAATCTAACTAGAAACTTTTGACTCTCTACAGGAAACATGTCTGCTTCAAACCCCCTGACCAAAATTCTAGACACTCATAGACTGACTGGACCAAATTTTAAGGACTGGTTGAGGAACTACAGAATTATTCTGGGTTCCAAAAAATTGACTCATATCTTGGACCAGGACCCACCAGCCATGTCAGCACGTCTGACTGCTGAACAGAGAGCATCTCTGAAAAAGTGGATGGATGATGATAACAAAGCCAGGTACTACATGTTGGGTGCAATGTCTGATGATTTGCAGCACCAACAAAAAAATATTTTGACTACCCACCAAATGTTGGCTCACCTACAAGAGTTATTTAGTGAACAGAGTCACACGGCCAAGTATCAAGTCTGTCAAAGACTTTTTAAGGCCAAGATGCATGATGGAAAGTCAGTCCAAGATCATTGTTTGATAATGATCAAGGATCTTGAGGAGCTTGAGAAGCTCGGTATCATCTTAGACAAAGATTTTCAGATTGATGTGATCCTTCAATCCTTGTCTGATGCATATGGTCAGTTCATCATAAACTTCCATATGCATAAGATGCAATGTACCTTGGTCGAGTTAATGAATATGCTGGTTACGGCTGAGTTTTCAATGAAAGGTTCAAAAGGCTCAGTTCTTATTATGGAGCGGACTTCTTCCAAGAGAAAGTATTTTGGAAAGAAAAAGAAGTCCGTGAAGAAGCAGAAGGTGGATGGCAAGAACAAGAAGATAGGACCAAAGAAGAAGGCTTCTGAAAAGGAAAAGTATTTTCACTGTCAGTCAGAAGGCCATTGAAGCAGAACTGTCCTCAGTACCTGGCCACCCTGAAGAACAAGAAGGATGGTCCTTTTGGAGGTATGCTCATTATCGAATCTAATCTTACGATTTCTTCTGCATCCAGAAGGGTGCTTGACTCTGGTTCTAGTGCTCATTTGTGCACTTCTATGTAGGGTCTTGAGGAGAGCAGGAGGCTGAGGAATGGGGAGATGATCCTACATGTCGGGAATGGAGCAAGAGTTGCTGTTGTCGCCGTAGGAACCTACCTTCTGCGATTACCGTTAGGATTAGATTTAGTTTTAAGAGACTGTTATTATGTGCCTACAGTAAGCAGAAATTTGATTTCTGTTTCATGTTTAGCATAAGAAGGCTATGTGATTAGCTTTCATAAGGACTATTGTAACATATTTTATGAAAATAATAAAGTTGTAAATGATTTTGTTATTAATGGTCTCTATCAATTACATGTTGATGTATCTATTTTTAATATTGAGCAAAATGTGAATGCCATAGGAATTAAAAGGCCTAGAGATAGTCTAAATGATAAGTATTTGTGACACTTAAGGCTAGGTCATATAGCGAAAGATAGGGTTAACAAATTGGAAAAATCCGAGCTATTGAGTCCGTTGACTTCCGAGTCAAATCCAGTTTGTGAATCATACTTTCAAGGCAAAATGATCAAACTCCCTTTTGTGGGACATGGGGAAAGGGCCACAGACCTACTTGCCCTAGTACATACGAATGTGCGTGTTGTGATCCAGGTGGTGTTCCCAAGGCCCAGGAGACCAAGGCTAAGGCCAAGGTCCATCATTCATGAGGGCTTCATGGAGGCTCTAGGGCTAGTTGGGCCCTAGGTTGAAAGGCTGTGGGCCTTTCGGGTTCTTGAGGTCTAGGTTATGTGGGCCTCAAGGGACCAACTCTTTGTGGGCCAGGTCTAGGCCCAAGATAGATGAGATTAGGTCAAGTCATGGGTGTACATGGGCTTGGGTTAACCTAATCTCCCATAGAGTTGGTCAAGGGAGTTTTGGGTTTGGGTCACTTGACCCTGTGTTTATATATACATGCACTGTATAGTTTGATTAAGCCAAGGAATATGAAAACCCTTTCTTCCAAGTCTCTCTCTCTCTCTTCTCTCTCTCTCTTCAGCTATTCTCCAAGCCCCAGGAGCAAGAAACCCTTGGGTTTCTTGCCGCCAGGTCCATAGAAGGTAGGAAAAGCAGGGGAGGCACTGGGGTTTTGAGCTCCTCCCCCTTTATGCCACCAACCATATTGCCTATCCCTCTCTTGCAGCCACCCAAACATCAGGCCCAGAATTTAGAATCTCTTACTACAAGGTTGGTATAAATTTCTCTCAGATCTGGAGTTGATTTGAGGTCGTTTGAGGTGCGGATGAGATCTCCATCAACAGATCTACTGGAAAGGCTGCAGCAGGACAGATCTGCAAGGTCTGGTTCTATCTACCTTCTTCCCTATCTAGAATATCCTGATTCAAGATCTATGAATTAAAATATTAGAGTACAATCCTGGCTCCTCCCACGGACCTTGGGTGTAGTAGAACCAGCAACGAACAGATCTGGAGACTTCTGGACTCGATTAAAGGCCCTTGATGAAATCAGCCTGGTTGCTGTCTTTTTCGTCAGCCTTTCGTTCCAGATAAAGGATGCCTCTAAGATCACCTCTAAAAAATCCAAGATCTGGTACCCAACCAGATCATGCCTAGACCGAGGTCTTCCTATTTATAGATCTTGAATCAGGGTATTCTAGATAGGGAAGAAGGTAGATGGAGACAGACCTTGCAGATCTGTCTTGCTGCAGCCTTTCCTGTAGATCTGTTTATGGAGATCTCACCCGTGCCTCAAACGATCTCAGATCAACTCCAGATCTGAGAGGGACTTGTACCAACCTCTTCTCAAGAGATTTCAAATCCTGGACCTGATGCTTGGGTGGCTGCAAGAGGGGGAGAGCAGATCTGGTAGGCGGCACAAAGGGGGAGAGAGCTAGCGCCTCCTTGCTTTACCTGCCTTTTTGGGACCTGGCGGCAAGAAACCCTAGGGTTTCTTGCTCCTGGGCATAGAGAATTGCTGGAGAGAGAGGGAGAAGAGAGAGAGACTTGGGAGAAAGAGTTGTGTATTACTTGGCTTCATCAAACCTATACAAGTACATGTATATATAAACACAGGGTCAAGTGACCCAAACCCAAAACTTCCTTGACCAACTCTATGGGAGATTAGGTTAACCCAAGCCTATGTACACCCATGACTTGACCTAATCTCACTTATCCTGGGCCCAGACCTGGCCCATAAAGAGTTGGTCCCTTGAGACCCACATAACCTAGACCTCAAGAACCCGAAAGGGCCACAGCCTTTCAACCTAGGGCCCAACTAGCCCTAGAGCCTCCATGAAACCCTCATGAATGATGGACCTTGGCCTTAGCCTTCGGATGTAGGAGGGATGTAGGAGTTGATGTAGGAGGGATCTGATGTGATTGGCCACATTCAGAGGTTCGACCAGTTGTGCACGGAGTTGATGAATATCGGGGTGAAGCTGGATGAGGAGGACAAGTCCCTGTTGCTTTTGTGTTCGCTGTTAGGATCATATGACTCTTTAGTGACTACATTGCTCTATGGCAAGGAGACTCTAGAATATGACGACTTGATCTCGGTGCTGAGGTCTAATGAGCAAAGGGAAAAGTTGACTAGAGATCGGGCTCCCCAGGAGGGTTTGGCAGTAGGGGAGAGGACAGGTAGAGGCAGAGGCAGAAGCAAGTCAGGAAGTGGTCCAAGTCCAGGAAGGAAAAGAAAGAGATGAAATGCTTCAAGTGCAACGAGTTCGGGCACTTCAGGTGAGAATGTCCACTATGGAAGAGCAAGAAGGGAGAAAGAAGTGGCTCAGAATTAGTGAGTGCAGTTGCTGGGCAGCAGGTGGAGGATGATTTACTTGTGGTATCAGATGGTCACAGGCATTACACAGAGGAGTGGACACTAGACTCTGCGTGCTCACATCACTACACACCACACAGGTCTTGGTTTGCAACATACACCAAGATAGATGAGGGATCAGTGACTCTAGGCGACAATCATCCTTGCAAGGTGGCTGGGATAGGGACAGTCAGGGTGAGGATGTTTGATGGGATTGTGAGGACATTGATAAATGTAAAGCACGTCCCGGAGCTGGAAAAGAATCTGGTGTCACTAGGCTACTTGGAGCACAGTGGATACAGCTTCAGCAGTAGGGCTAGAAGTGGAGTACTGAACATCTCCAATGGAGCTATGGTAGTGATGAGAGGCAGGAGGTTGAACAATAATCTCTATCACATGGAGGGATCTGTAGTGACTGGAGAGTCTGATGTAGCAGTTGCAGCACCGGACCAGCAGGGGGCTTACAGGATGTGGCCCTACCGCCTAGGCCACATGGGTGACAAGGAGCTGAGGGAGTTGAGCAGGAGAGAACTCATCTCTAATCTAGAGGATGGTGCTACAAGGGAGATCTGTGAGCCTTGCCATATGGGAAAGTAAAGGAGAGTTCAGTTCAATATCAGTACAACCCGCAGTGCAGCCCCTCTGGAGTTAGTACATACGGATGTGTGGGGACCAGCCCCAATTTCAGTTAGGAATGGGGCCAGATACTTCATGACCCTGATTGATGATTTTTCAAGAAAACTCTAGATTTTCTGTAATGAGAGAAAAGTCAGAGGTCTTTACCATGTTCAAGATCTGGAGAGCTGAGGTGGAGAAGGAGCAGGGGAGGAGCGTGAAGTGTCTGAGGTCAGACAATGGCGGGGAGTACACCAGCAGAGAGTTCCAGGACTATTGTGAGGAGTGTGGGATTAAGAGACACTTCTCAATTAAGGGGACTCCACAGCAGAATGGGGTGGCCGAGAGGATGAACAGAATACTTCTAGAAAAGGCACGATGCATGAGGCTGCAAGCAGGGCTTCCAAAGGCATTCTAGGTTGACACAGTTGACGCAGTGGATTACTTGGTCAATCGGTCACCTCAAACCAGGTTGGATGGCAGGCTTCCATAGGAGGTGTGGTCTGGGAGGACAGTTGGACTAGGTCATCTACGGGTATTTGGGTGCACGACCTATGTGCACATTGGAGCTGGTGAGCGGAGCAAGCTAGATGCTAGATCACGCAAGATGGTGTTTCTAGGCTATCCATGAGGAGTTAAGGGATACAGACTGTGGGATCTCTTGAAAAAGAAGGTCATCATTAGTCAGGATGTGACTTTTGATGAGGAGTCAGTCCTACAGAGGCGAGCAGGCATGGAGGAGCAGCAGGAGCAGGAGGAGGTCCAGCAGGGCACTGCTGGACAGCTAACCTCTTTGATTTTGCCTCTTGCAGGTACTATGGGAGGACATGACATTCAGGTGAAGAACCTACCTAAGGTGTCTCCACAGGTAGAGAGGACTTGGACGGATGATCGAGGTGAAGAGGTCCAGCAGGAGCGAGTTGGATCGAGGACTGATATCGATGTTGCCCTACACAAGCCCAAGAGGACCATCAGCAACCGAACCGATATGGCTTCGAGGAGACGCTGTCATATGCCCTGGTGATAGTAAATGGAGACCCATATACATATCAGAAGGCTATTGAGAGCTAGGACAGAGAGTGGTGGGTCCAGGTGATGTCCGAGGAGATGCAGTCTCTCCACCAGAATCAGACGTAGCGATTGATGCAGTTGCCACAGGAGAAGAGGCCCATTGGCTGCAAATGGGTCTACAGTTGCAAGGAAGGGCCTTCAGAGTAGGGAGGTATCAGATTCAAGGCAAGGTTAGTGGCCAAGGGATACTCCCAGAAGGAAGGCATCGACTTCAGCGAGGTCTTCTCTCCCGTCGTCAGACATACTTCCATCAGAGTGTTGCTGAGCATTGTAGTAGCTCAGGATTTAGAGCTGGAGCAGATGGATGTCAAGATGGTGTTCCTCCATGGGCATTTGGAGGAGAGGATTTACATGGAGCAGCCGTCCGATTTCAGAAATCCAGGATCAAAGGGAAACATTTGTTTGTTGCAAAAGTCACTGTACGGGCTGAAGCAGTCGTCGAGGCAATGGTACAAGCGGTTCGACTCCTATGTGCGCAGCATTGGACTTTCCAGGTGCGAGTTTGATCTTTGTGTTTATGTTCAGTCTCTTTAGGATGGTTCTAGAATGTTCCTACTCTTGTATGTGGATGACATGCTTATAGCATGCAAGAGTAGGAAGGTTGTACAGGATCTGAAGGCATCCTTATCTCGAGAGTTTGAGATGAAGGATTTGGGCCCTGCAAGGAAGATCCTCGGCATGAAGATTTTCAGAGATCGAGCCTGGAGGGTGTTGCATCTATCTCAGGGGGGCTACATACAGAAGGTCTTAGAGAGGTTCGGGATGAAGGGAGCAAAGCCGGTGGAGTTGCCACTTGCCGATCACTTCAGACTCTCGAAGACCATGGCACCACAGACTAAGGTGGAGGCTCAAGAGATGGAGACGATTCCTTATGCTTCAGGAGTTGAGAGCTTGATGTATGCGATGGTCTGTTGTAGGCCAGACATCGCTTATGCAGTGAGTCAGGTTAGCAGGTTCATGGCGCAGCCTGGCAGGGAGCACTAGAGAGCTCTGAAGTGGATATTCAGATACCTGACGGGTTCAGTTGGAGTTGGCATCTACTACGGATAGCGAGGAGGTATAGTGGGATACTCTGACATGTCCAGGGAGGCTCAAGGGATGATTGGCGATTATGTAGATGCAGAGTTCGATGGAGATGTGGATACCCGGAGGTCTACGACAGGCTTCATCTTTAGCCTATATGGAGGTCCTATTTCTTGGAGATTGGTTTTACAGACTATCACGGCCCTATCCACTATAGAGGCTGAGTACATCGGGCTGACAGAAGTAGCTAAAGAGACAATTTGGCTGAAGGGTTTGTTGACGGAGATGGGCCTTACTCAGGAGGCCATTAGAGTGCACTGTGACAGCCAGAGTGCACTTTATTAGCATAGAACTCAGTCTATCATGCAAGGACAAAGCACATCAACATTCAGTATCATCGGATCAGGGAGCTTGTGGAGGATGGCGCGGTGGAGCTGGTAAAGGTACACACCAAGGAGAACCCAGCTGATGCACTTACGAAGGTACTTCCATGGGATAACTTTCAGAGATGTGTTGAGCTGATTTGACTGATGGACAGAGTGGAGCTGGTTGAGGCCTTGGGACACCAAAGTGGAGATTATTGTGATCCAGGTGGTGTGCCCAAGGCCCAGAGAATCAAGGCTAAGGCCAAGGTCCATCATTCAGGAGGGCTTCATGGAGGCTCTAAGGCTAGTTGGGCCCTAGGTTGAAAGACTGTGGGCCTTTCGGGTTCTTGAGGTCTAGGTTATGTGGGCCTCAAGGGACCAACTTTTTGTGGGCCAGGTCTAGGCCCAGGATAGGTGAGATTAGGTCAAGTCATGGGTGTACATGGGCTTGAGTTAACCTAATCTCCCATAGAGTTGGTCAAGGGAGTTTTGGGTTTGGGTCACTTGACCCTGTGTTTATATATACATGCACTGTATAGGTTTGATTAAGTCAAAAAATATGAAAACCCTTTCTTCCAAGTCTCTCTGTCTCTTCTCCCTCTCTCTTCAGCTATTCTCCATGCCCCAAGAGCAAGAAACCCTAGGGTTTCTTGCCGCCAGGTCCATAGAAGGCAGGAAAAGCAGGGGAGGCGCTGGGGTTTTGAGCTCCTCCCCCTTTATGCCGCCAACCATATTGCCTCTCCCTCTCTTGCAGCCACCCAAACATCAGGTCCAGGACTTGAAATCTCTTGCTACAAGGTTGGTACAAGTTTCTCTCAGATCTGGAGTTGATTTGAGGTCGTTTGAGGTGCAGATGAGATCTCCATCAACAGATCTACAGGAAAGGCTGCAGCAGGACAAATCTGCAAGGTCTGGTTCTATCTACCTTCTTCCCTATCTAGAATGTTTCGATTCAAGATCTATGAATTGAAATATTGGAGTATGATCCTGGCTCCTCCCACAGACCTTGGGTGTAGGAGAACCAGCAACGAACAGATCTGGAGACTTCTGGACTCGATTGAAGGCCCTTGACGAAATCAGCCTAGTTGCTGTCTTCTTCGTCAGCCTTTCGTTCCAGATGAAGGATGCCTCTAAGATCACCTCTAAAAAACTCAAGATCTGGTACACAATTAGATCAGGCCTAGACTGAGGTCTTCCAATTCATAGATCTTCAATCAGGGTATTCTAGATAGGGAAGAAGGTAGATGGAGACAGACCTTGAAGATCTATCTTGCTGCAGCCTTTCCTGTAGATCTATTGATGGAGTTCTCACGTGCGCCTCAAACGACCTCAGATCAACTCTAGATCTGAGAGAGACTTGTACCAATCTCTTGTCAAGAGATTCCAAGTCCTGGACCTGATGCTTGGGTGGCTACAAGAGGGGGACAGCAGATCTGGTAGGCGGCACAAAGGGGGAGAGAGCTAGCGCCTCCTTGCTTTACCTGCCTTTTTAGGATCTGGCGGTAAGAAACCCTAGGGTTTCTTGCTCCTGGGGCATGGAGAATTGCTGGAGAGAGAGGGAGAAGAGAGAGAGAGACCTGGGAGAAAGAGTTGTGTATTACTTGGCTTCATCAAACCTATACAAGTATATGATATATAAACATAGGGTCAAGTGACCCAAACCCAAAACTCCCTTGACCAACTCTATTTGAGATTAGGTTAACCCAAGCCCATGTACACCCATGACTCAACCTAATCTCACCTATTCTGGGCCCAAACCTGGCCCATAAAGAGTTGGTCCCTTGAGGCCCACATAACCTAGACCTCAAGAACCCGAAAGGCCCACAGCCTTTCAACCTAGGGCCCAACTAGCCCTAGAGCCTCCATGAAGCCCTCATGAATGATGGACCTTGGCCTTAGCCTTGATCCTCTGGGCCTTGGGCACACCACCTGAATTATAACAATCTCCACCTTGGTGTCCCAAGGCCTCAACCAGCTCCACTCTGTCCATCAGTCGAATCAGCTAACACATCTCTGAAAGCTATCCCGTGAAAGTACCTTCGTAAGTGCATCAGCTGGGTTCTTCTTGGTGTGTACCTTCACCAGCTCCACCTCGCCATCCTCCACAAGCTCCCTGATCTTATGATATCGAATGTCGATGTACTTTGTCCTTGCATGATAGATTGAGTTCTGTGCTAATAGAAGTGCACTCTGGCTGTCACAGTGCACTCTAATGGCCTCCTGAGTAAGGCCCATCTCCGTCCACAAATCCTTCAGCCAAATTGCCTCCTTAGCTACTTTTGTCAGCCCGATGTACTCCAACTCTGTAGTGGATAGGGCCGTGATAGGCTACAGAATCGATCTTCAAGAAATAGGACCTCCATACAGGCTAAAGATGAAGCCTGTCGTAGACCTCTGGATATCCACATCTCCACCGAAGTCTGCATCTACATAACTACCAATTAGCTCCTGAGCCTCCCTGGATATGTCAGAGTATCCCACTGCACCTCCTCGCTGTCCGTAGTAGATGCCAACTCCAACTAAACCCACCAGGTATCTGAATATCCACTTCAGAGCTCTCTAGTGCTCCCTGCCAGGCTGTGCCATGAACCTACTAACCTGACTCACTGCATGAGCGATGTCTGGCCTACAACAGACCATCGCATACATCAAGCTCCCAACACCTGAAGCATAAGGAACTATCTCCATCTCCTGAGCCTCCACCTCAGTCTGTGGCGCCATGGTCTTCGAGAGTCTGAAGTGACCAACAAGTGGCAGCTCCGTCGGCTTTGCTCCCTTCATCCCGAACCTCTCTAAGACCTTCTGTATGTAGCCCCCCTGAGATAGATGCAGCACCCTCCGGGCTCGGTCTCTGAAAATCTTCATGCCAAGGATCTTCTTTGAGGGCCCAAATCCTTCATCTCAAACTCTCGAGATAAGGATGCCTTCAGATCCTGTACAACCTTCCTACTCTTGCATGCTATAAGCATGTCATCCACATACAAGAGTAGAAACACCCTAGAACCATCCTCAAGAGACTGAATATAAACACAAGGATCAAACTCGCACCTGAAAAGTCCAATGCTGCGCACATAGGAGTCGAACCGCTTATACCATTGCCTCGGCGACTGCTTCAGCCCGTACAATGACTTCTGCAACAAACAAACCTTTCCCTCTGATCCTGGATCCCTGAAATCGGGTGGTTGCTCCATGTAAATCTTCTCCTCCAAATGCCCATGGAAGAATGCCATCTTGACATCCATCTGCTCCAGCTCTAAATCTTGAGCTGCTACAATGCTCAGCAACACTCTGATGGAAGTATGTCTGACGACGGGAGAGAAGACCTCACTGAAGTCGATGCCTTCCTTCTGGGAGTTTCCCTAGTCCACTAACCTCGCCTTGAATCTGATACCTCCCTGCTCTAAAGGCCCTTCCTTGCGATTGTAGACCCATTTGCAGCCAATGGGCCTCTTCCCCTGTGGTAATTGCACCAATCGTCACGTCTGGTTCTGGTGGAGAGACTGCATCTCCTCGGACATCGCCTGGACCCACCGCTCTCTATCCTGGCTCTCAATAGCCTCCTAATATGTATATGGGTCTCCATTCGCTGTCACCAAGGTATATGACAGCATCTCCTCGAAGCCATATCGGTTCGGTTGCCTGATGGTCCTTTTGGGCTTGTGTAGGGCAACACCGATATCAGTCTTCGGTCCAGCTCACTCCTGCTGGATCTCTCTGCCTCGATCATCCATCCGAGTCCTCTCCACCTGTGGAGACACGTTAGGTAGGTTCTCCACCTGAATGTCATGTCCTCCCGTGGTACCTACAAGAGGCAAAATCAAAGAGGTAAGCTATCCAGTAGCGCCCTGCTGGACCTCCTCCTGCTCCTGCTGCTCCTCCATGCCTGGTCACTTCCGTAGGACTGACTCCTCATCAAAAGTCATATCCCGACTAATGATGACCTTCTTTTCCAAGGGATCGCACAGCCTGTATCCCTTGACTCTTCACGGATAGCCTAGAAACACCGTCTTGCGTGATCTGGCATCTAGCTTGCTCCGCTCACCAACTCCAATGTGCACATAGGCCGTGCACCCAAATACCCGTAGATGGCCCAGCCCAACTGTCCTCCTAGACTACACCTCCTCTGGAAGCCTGCCATTCAACCTGGTGTGAGGTGATCGATTGACCAAGTAACCCACCGCGTCAACTGTGTCATCCCAGAACTCTTTTGGAAGCCCTGCCTGCAGCCTCATGCATCGTGTCTTTTCTAGAAGTATTCTATTCATCCTTTCGGCCACCCCATTCTGCTGTGGAGTCTCCTTAACTGAGAAGTGTCTCCTGATCCCACACTCCTCACAGTAGTCCTGAAACTCTCTGCTGGTGTACTCTCTGCCATTGTCTGACCTCAGACACTTCACGCTCCTCCCCTGCTCCTTCTCCACCTCAGCTCTCCAGATCTTGAACTTGGTGAAGACCTCTGACTTCTCTCTCATGAAGTAAATCCAGAGTTTCCTTGAGAAATTATCAATCAGGGTCATGAAGTATCTGGCCCCATTTCTAGCTAAAACTGGGGCTGGTCCCCACACATCCATATGTACTAACTCCAGAGGGGCTACACTGCGGGCTGTACTGATGTTGAACTGAACTCTCCTCTACTTTCTCATCTGACAAGGCTCACAGATCTCCCCTGTAGCACCATCCTCAAGATCAGAGATGAGTCCTCTCCTGCTCAACTCCCTCAGCCCCTTGTCACCCATGTGGCCTAGGCGGTAGTGCCACATCCTGTAAGCCCCCTGCTGGTCCTGTGCTGCAGCTGCTGCATCAGACTCTTCGGTCACCACAGATCCCTCCATACGATAGAGGTTATTGTCCAACCTCCTACCTCTCATCACTACCATAGCTCCATTAGAGATGTTCAGTACTATGCTTCTAGCCCTACTGCTGAAGCTGTATCCACTGCGCTCCAAGTAGCCTAGTGACACCAGATTCTTTTTCAGCTCCGGGATGTGCATTACATTTGTCAATGTCCTCACAATCCCATCAAACATCCTCACCCTAACTGTCCCTATCCCAGCCACCTTGCAAGGATGATTGTCACCTAGAGTCACTAATCCTTATCTTCTTGGTGTATGTCGCAAACCAAGACCTGTGTGGTGTGTAGTGATGTGAGCACGCAGAGTCTAGTGTCCACTCCTCTGTGTAATGCCTGTGACCATCTGATACCACAAGTAGATCATCCTCCACCTACTGCCCAGCAACTATACTCACTGATTCTGAGCCACTTCTTTCTCCCTTCTTGCTCTTCCATAGTGGACATTCTCGCTTGAAATGCCCGAACTCGTTGTACTTGAAGCATTTCATCTCTTTCTTTCCCTTCCTGGACTTGGACCGCCCCTTGGACTTGCTTCTGCCTCTGCCTCTACCTGTCCTCTCCCCTACTGTCAAACGCTCCTGGGGAGCCCGATCTCTGGTCAACTTTTTTCTTTGCTCATTAGACCTCAGCACCGAGACCATGTCCTCATATTCCAGAGTCTCCTTATTGTAGAGCAGTGTAGTCACCAAAGAGTCATATGATCCTGGCAGCGAACACAAAAGCAACAGGGACTTGTCCTCCTCATCCAGCTTCACCTCGATATTCATCAACTTCGTGCACAACTGGTCGAACCTTTGAATGTGATCAATCACATAAGATCCCTCTTGCATCCGAAGACTGTACAATCTCTTCTTCAGCATTAGCTTGTTTATATATTCTTCCCCATATACATGGTGTGCAACTTCGACCAAAGGCCCTTCGGGGTCTTTTCTTCCAGCATCGAATACAATGCCACATCCGCCAAACATCCTCTGATCACCAAGCATGCTTTCTTCTCCAACGATGCCCACTGTCTATCTGTCATTCCCTCAGGCTTCTCATCCAAAGCCTGATCCAAATCTGCTTCCACCAGAAGATCCTCCATCCGGATTTTTCATATGGAAAAATTTTTCTTGCCATCAAACTTCTCAAAATCGACCTTCATATTGCTGCCCATGACTGGATCCAAGCCAAACAAGCAATATAAAATCAAGAAGTGTAGAATATACCTTGATGGTACCTAGCTGAAAATTTTTAGTACTTGGAATCTTCAACTTCTCGCGCTTGAAACCGCTTCCTCACCACTGTGGCTCTAATACCAACTATTGAAGCATGATCCCAACTCCTCCCATGGACCTTGGATGTAGCATAACTAGCAACGAACAGATCTGGAGACTTATGGACTCGATTAAAGGCCCTTGACGAAATCAGCCTGGTTGCTGTCTTCTTCGTCAGCCTTTCATTCCAGATGAAGGACGCCTCTAAGATCACCTCTAAAAAATCCAAGATCTGGTACCCAACTAGATCAGGCCTGGACTGAGGTCTTTCAATTTGTAAATCTTAAATCAAGGTATTCTAGATAGGGAAGAAGGTAGATGGAGTTAGACCTTGCAGATCTGTCCTGTTGTAGCCTTTCCTGTAGATCTATTGATGGAGATCTCACCCGCACCTCAAACGACCTCAGATCAACTCTAGATTTGAGATAGACTTGTACCAATCTCTTCTCAAGAGATTTTAGGTCCTGAACCTGATGCTTGGGTGGCTGCAAGAGGGAGAGAGCAGATCTGGTAGGCGGCACAAAAGGGGAGAGAGCTAGCGCCTCCTTGCTTTACCTGCCTTTTTGGGATCTGGCGGCAAGAAACCCTAAGGTTTCTTGCTTCTGGGGCATGGAGAATTATTGGAGAGAGAGGGAGAAGAGAGAGAGAGACTTGGGAGAAAGAGTTGTGTATTACTTGGCTTCATCAAACCTATACAAGTACATGTATATATAAACATAGGATCAAGTGACCCAAACCCAAAACTCCCTTGACCAACTCTATGGGAGATTAGGTTAACCCAAGCCCATGAACACCCATGACTTGACCTAATCTCACCTATCTTGGTTCCAGACCTAGCCCATAAAGAGTTGGTCCCTTGAGGCCCACATAATCTAGACCTCAAGAACCCAAAAGGCCCACAGCCTTTCAACCTAGGGCCCAACTAGCCCTAGAGCCTCCATGAAGCCCTCATGAATGATGGACCTTGGCCTTAGCCTTGGTCCCCTGGGCCTTGGACACACCACCTGGATCACAACATGGAAGACCTCAGTCCAGGCCTGATCTGGTTGGGTACCAGATCTTGGATTTTTTAGAGGTGATCTTAGAGGCGTTCTTCATCTGGAACGAAAGGCTGACGAAGAAGACAGCAACCAGGCTGATTTCGTCAAGGGCCTTCGATCGAGTCCAGAAGTCTTCAGATTTGTTCGTTGCTAGTTCTGCTACACCCAAGGTCTGTGGGAGGAGCCGGGATCATGCTCCAGCAGTGTGCGGCCCATTTGATGTGCCGGCTAGTGGCAACTTTGTCTACTTCATTACCTTTACCGATGATATATTTAGGTACGGGTATGTGTTTCTAATGAAACACAAGTCTGAAGCCTTTGAAAAGTTCAAAGAATTCAAACATGAGGTAGAAAAATAAACAGGAAAGCCCATTAAGATTCTTCAATCAGATCGAGGAGGTGAATACCTTAGTCGAGAATTTTTAGACTATCTTAAGGATAATGGTATAGTCTCTTAATGGACTCCACTTGGAATGCCTCAACTCAACAGGATTTCAGAATGGAAAAGTTGGACCCTATTAGATATGGTCCGTTCCATGATGAGCTTCACAAACCTCTCAGAATTTTTTTGGAGATATTGTCTCATGACAGCAATTTATGTATTGAATAGGGTTCCCTCTAAAACCGTTCCTACCACGCCGTATGAGATATGGCATGGTAAGAAGCCAAGTCTGAATCATCTCAGAATTTGGGGTTGTCCGGCTCATGTCAAGAGACAGCAGACGGACAAGTTAGAGTTCAGGTTTTTTAGAGCTCGGTTCATAGGATATCCTAAAGAGTCATTAGGATATTATTTTTATATTCTGAAAGTCCATAATGTGATTGTGAGTCGAAATGCTATTTTTCTTGAAAAATAGTTTATTCAAGATGGTGGCATCGGAAGAATAATTAAGATCAAGAAGAATGTCTCTCAAAAGCAACGAGCTAAAGAACCTGAGGAACCTAATCAATCAGAACCAGTCCTAACACAACCTCTTCCACCTCGTAGATCGACTAGGATTTTCCATCCTCCTGAAAGGTACTTAGGTACCATACAAGAGGATGTAGAGAAAATGTTCCTCATGAAAAATGGGGTTCATGGTGATGATCCCAAGACCTATGACGAGGTGATATCAGATATCGACTTCGAGAAATGGTTAGAGGCAATGAGATCAAAAATTGACTCAATGCACTCAAACCAAGTCTGGACCTTGGTAGATCCACCCGAAGGTATTGTACCTATTGGATGTAAAAAGATCTTCAAGAGAAAGATAGGTGCAGATGAGAATGTGGAGACATTCAAGGCTAGGCTCGCAGCGAAACGTTATAGTCAGTGTGAAGGCATTGACTATCAGGATACCTTCTCACCCGTAGCCATGCTAAAATCCATCCGCACATTGCTTGCTATTGCAACCTATTTTGATTATGAAATATGACAGATGGACGTAAAAACGGCATTCTTAAATGGATATCTTGAGGAAGATATCTATATGAAACAGCCGCTTGGTTTCACATCCAGTGATGATGATCACAAGGTCTGTAAACTGCAAAGGTCCATTTATGGACTTAAGCAAGCATCTCGAGTTGGAATACTCATTTCAATGATGTGATCAAAATTTTTGTTTCATCAAGAACGAGGAGGAACCATGTGTGTTCAAAAAGGTCAGTGGGAGCGCAGTTGTCATCCTCGTATTGTACGTAGATGACATCCTTCTAATTGGAAATGACATTCCCATGTTGACCTCAGTTAAAGTATGGTTGTCTAAGGAGTTCTCTATGAAAGATCTAGGAGAGACATCCTTTATACTGGGTATTAAGGTCTATAGAGATAGACCAAATAGGATGCTGGGACTTTTACAGAAGATGTACATAGAGGAGATGCTAAAAAGGTTTAGCATGAATAACTCCAAAAGAGGTTTATTGCCTTTTAGACATGGCATTCATCTCTCCAAGAAGATGTGCCCTAGCACACCTAAGGAGATTGAACGCATGAGCAAGATCTCTTATGCTTCAGCAATAGGGAGCCTCATATATGCCATGCTATGTACATGACCTGATATAGCCCATGCTGTGAGTGTCACAAGTAAATATCAGTCGAATCCAGGTGAAGAGCACTGGACTTCTGTGAAATGTATCCTTAAGTACTTGAGAAGGACTAAGGATATGTTTCTAGTCTTTGTGAATGGAGAACTCCAGATTCAGGGATTTACAGACTCAGACTTTATGTCTGATATAGATGATCGAAAGTCGACATCTGGGAGTCTGCTCATTTACAATGGTGGTGCAATTAGCTGGAAGAGTTCCAAGCAAATAGTAATTGCAGATTTCACCATGGAGGCAGAGTATATTGCTGCATCAGAAGCTGCGAAGGAGGTATTTTGGTACAAAAAATTTGCCGCAGAGCTTGGAGTGATGTCATCGGATGCCATACCTCTGTACTGCAACAATAATGATGCCATAGCCCTAGCTAAGGAGCCAAGATCTCACCAGAAGTCTAAGCACATCGAGCGACGATTTCATCTGATTCATGATTACCTCGAAAAAGGCTATGTCGAGGTTAAGAGAGTCGACTCCATAGACAATGTGGCAGACCCGCTGACTAAGCCATTGGACCAACAGAAGATCGAAGCCCACCTTGAAAAGATGGGACTTAGATATGTAGCCAATTGGCATTAGGTCAAGTGGGAGTTTGTTAGATGTGTGGCCTAGATGTCAGATCGGTTGACATATTCCTATACAAATCTAAGCGCAAATTTGTAATTTTGACTATAAATGAATAAAATGATTTTTCTTCTATCACATTGTGTATATTGTGTCTGTGATACATCCTTTGAGTTAGTGGAAATGTAAATTCATATTTTCAAAAATTAAAAACTTAAGGCATGAATTTACATAACTAACTCATAAACAGCTCCTGACCATAGGATCATCACGAGGATGGTGATCGATCCGAAAGGTTGGTGTATGATTGCTTTCTTAGGATAGATGAGTCTTGAGTCTACGGTGTGGAGACATCGGAATGAGAGTACAGATATTCGTTGAGAATGAGAATACTGAGTGTGACCACCTTGAGCAATCATAAGGAAGTCTACCTTCTCGTCGATGACTAGCTCGATGCTGCAGTTGTGTGTCTAGTTCTTTGACTTGAGGTGCATCGTTGGTTCACCTTGAGTGTGTTATAGTTTGACTACACTATAACTCGATCTCCTAGCTATTCAGAACCCTGAGGTGTATGTTGGCTGTAGCATATTCATTGTAGGAACCAGATCGCACCAAGATGGGATCTATCAACTTCGGTAGATGAGAGGAGTAGTCCTATGGTGATCGAAAGATCGAGTCCTTAAGCCCATGGCCATGGCAGAGTGAAATAATGGAAAAGAGTTTTCCATTGGATTTTACATCAGACTCGGATCGATCGATTGATTCATATGACTGATGTTGGGTTTGACTGATGTTGGGTATCACTGGTGGATTTTGAGAGCAATTAGAATGATTTTGATGATCGATCATTCTAATTGTCTGAATCAGAAGAGTTCTGGTCTATTGAAAGGAGTTTCGATGATGTCGATGATGAGATCACAACATATCTCATTACCATATAGAATTGAACCTAACTGGGTCACACAAATAAGGATTAGGATCTGGATGTCATTAATTGGGCTATCCCAATTGATTTGGATAAGATCCAATTAGGTTCAAGAAAATCGTGCTAGCACTCGATTGAGCCTAACTTTCTCCTTGTGTAATCTTTTCTGTCTCTACTGAGCCAAATGTGATCTGGCTCATCTAGAGAATCTTGAGAAAGTTTCTCTTAGTCTAATTGAAGCTTGTCCAGCTCAAAAAAGGTTTGTCTTAATTCATGAGATAAATTTAAGACAACACCTGCTAATTTCTAGCACCTGCCAATTTCATTTTAGGACATCTGTCAAAAGTTGACATATGGGTCTTAAACTGAAGAGGATTCATTGGAGGATTTTTGTGGAGTGTCCACATATCCAAACTACGTCAAATTGGGTGCCATAATCAGATTATGGTGTGAGCTCAATTGGATTTAAGTGGGCACCCCAAATGGATAAGAACCAAAGAGTCCTGATAAACTTGAACTCTTTGGCACCACCTTATTTGTGCTTATCCAATGTTGGTGCCAACATAGGAGAGAGCATGGAGATTCTTATCTGATGTGATCAAATGATATCACTTCACCAATCAAATTTTTTTCAGAATTTATTGGAATTTTTTGATTGGTCGAATGATGTGGCACTGCACAGCATACAGGATCTATATAAACCCTGCTGCACCTAGGGTTTCGAGATAGAACTTATTTTATGCAAAAATTACATTAGCTGCCACCCCCTCTCTCCTTCTCCACATCCTCCTTGCTCTCCGTTTTCCCCTCTTCATGTCCAAGAAGTTGGACATTCATCTGGCAAAGGTACAAGGCATGGTGACGCCTGGAATAGAAGGCTGTAGGACATCTTCGATAGGCTGCTGCTCCAACTTCAGAAGGAGTTCTGAAGTACTTTCAAATCAGATATTGATCTGATTTTTGGAGCATAGAATTGTGAGGAGAATACATTTCAAATTCTACCTGAGTGGATATTGGTAGAGGCTAGGTGCTTGCATGGCTACATCAGAACCTTAGGTAGTGCTGCGATCATCTACAGGGTAATTAGATTACCCTTGAGGTATGTCTATATTTCTCATACTTTTAGATTTAATTTTAGATTTTAAATATTAGATAATAAAATTAGATCTAATAGATATTAGATCTGAAATAGCGTAGGATAAAAATTTTTAATTTATTCTGTCCCAGATTTGATGAAATCTGAAAGATCCTACACAGGAAAAAGGCGATTTTTCCTTCATGCACACCTTAGACTCATCTGTAGATGTAAACCCCTCAGGTTGTATCATATACACCTCTTCGGTCAGCTCTCTATTCAGGAAAGCTATCTTTACATCCATTTGCCAGATCTCATAATTCAGATGGGCAGCTATTGCAAGCATTATCCGAATGGATTTGAGCATTGCTACAGGGAAAAATATCTCGTCATAGTCAATACCATAACATTGACGATATCTCTTGGCAACCAGACGGGCTTTATAGGTCTCCACATTTCTGTCTGTGCCCCTTTTCTTTTTGAACACCCATTTACACCCAATGGGTTTAACCCCTTCAGGTGGGTCAACCAATGTCCATACATCGTTGACCTTCATGGACTCCATTTCGAATTTCACGGCTTCAAGCCATTTCTTGAAATCAGATCTCTGCATTGCATCCATATAGGTGATTAGATCCTCATCATTCTCATCGAGTTCGATGGGATCACCATCCCAGACCAAGAAACTATAGTATCTATCCGATTGATGCGGTACTCTATCGGATCGCCTTAATGGTGCAGGTACATTAGGCTTCCGATCTGATCTAATCAAATCCGACTCAGGTTCAGCTATTGGTGTCAGTCCTTCTACCTGTTGAACTTCATCAAGTTCAACCTTAGAGGCAACGGTTCCTTCACCAAGGAACTCCTTTTCTAAAAAGATTGCCTTAAGGCTAACGAACACTTTTTGTTCATCAGCATGGTAGAAAAAATATCTTTTGGTCTCTTTGGGGTACCCTATGAATGTGCATTTGTCAGACCTAGGTCCAAGTTTGTCTGTGACTAATTATTTGACATAGGTCGAGCACCCCCAGACCCTAAGGTGTGAAAGTGCTGGCTTACGTCCTGTCCATATCTCATATGGAGTCTTAATTATAGACTTACTTGGAACCCTATTTAACATATAACAGACCGATTCGAGTGCATATCCCCATAAGGATATCGGCAAGCTGGTAAAACCCATCATGGATTGGACCATGTCTAACAGAGTCTGATTTCTCCTTTCAGATACACCATTATGCTGTGGTGTTCCTGGAGGAGTCCATTGGGAGAGAATCCCATTCTCTCCTAGATATGTGAGAAACTCACTAGAAAGATATTTTCCTTCTCAATCAGATCGAAGAGTTTTAATGCTTTTTCCAGTTTGTTTTTCTACTTTACTTCAGAATTGTTTGAACATTTCAAATGAATCTGACTTATATTTCATCAGATAGACATATCCATATCTGGATAAATTATCCATGAAAGTTATGAAGTAAAAATATCCACCTCTAGCACTTGTGCTCATGGGCCCTATACATCAGTATGTACTAGACTCAAGAGCTCAGTAGCTCTCTCACTTTTTCAGTAAAAGGTGACTTGATCATTTTACCAAGAAGACAGGACTCACAGGTTGGAAGTGATTCACAATCACTGACTTCGAGGATTCCCTCTTGAGTCAACCTATTTATTCTGTTCTTGTTTATATGACCTAGTCTATGTGCCATAAGTAGATATCTGACACACTATCTAATCTAGGATGCTTGCCAGTTTAATAGACTATATTAACAGGTTGTGATAACATATACACACCATTGTTCAAATGTCCACAAAAAATAGTAACACCATTCATAATGATATTACAAACTTGTTTCTTTATTAAAATTTCATAATTATTTTTGTCCAGAAGGCCTACAAAAATGATATTTAAAAAGAAATTGGGACAGAAATGACAATCATTAAAAACAATGATATGGGATTCAAATACAAGTTTCAAGATTCCTAATGCTAGAACTGGAACTGGTCTTCCATCTCCAACATTCAGGAACCTCTCGCCTTGCTCGAATCTCCTACTGACCTGCAACCCCTGCAATGAATTGCAAATATAGTAAGGGCTACCAGTATCCAATACCCAATCAGTTATATCACAAATAGAGAAATTACAAGGAGTTATCATATAAATACCTTGCCCAGCAACAACTTGCTGCTTTCTCTGCCTGTTCGGGTCCAGGGAGGCAATGTACTGGGGACAGTTCCTCTTTCAGTGCCCCCACTTCTTGAACAAGAAGCATTCAGCTTGCCTCTTATCGAGCTTGATCTTTTTGGTCTGGCCCTGCACTAATGTCTCAGCCTGAACTTGCACCTTTTTCACTTTCTTCTTCTTGTTCTTCTTCCCTTTCTTAAAGGATCGAGAACAGAAGATGAACCTCCCACTAAGTTCACCGACTCCTTATGGAGTTGGTGATCCTTCTCAAAGTTCTGAAGCAACCCCAATAACCTGTAGTAGTTCACTTTAGGCTTTGTCATTCTATAATGAGTGAGGAATGAGAGATAAGACTTGGGCAGCGAGTTTAGTATTGCATCCTTCCCAAGCTGCTCATGCAAGGGAAAGCCGAGCTTGCTCAATCATTCCATCAGCTCGATCATGTACAATACATGATCAGTGACAGAGGTACCATCCCGTATTTTGGCGTTGAAGATGGCACAACTAGTCTTGTGCCTCTCCACATCATCGGGTGTGCCAAAGGCATCCTCCAACACTTGAAGCATGTCCTTTGGCTGAGCCGTCTCGAATCTGCGACTGAACTCATCGCTTATGGCAGCCAGCATGATACAGTGCACTGTGATCCAATCACTGAGCCACTTTTGGTAAGTGTCTCTAACTGTTCCACGTGCATTGACAGCTGGCTCCTTAGGTGCAGAATCTATTATCACATATAGGATCCGTTCATGCTCCAGGACTATCTTCAACTTTCGGTACTAGCTACCAAAGTTGAATCCCACCAACTTATCATTGTTCAACAATGATCGGAGCGATAGGAAAGTGGCCATATCTACATAAAAGAAAACCATAACCTAATTAGTAATTGATTCATTAAACCTAAAGATTTAGACTTTAATCAAAAGATTTCTCCCACTATTTTATTCGAATTGGTAGCCTCTACCTTCAATTCGAGAAATTATCCTAATTCTTTAGTGGGTACTAGAATCCACTTAGACTGCACACAAGCCCAACTTTGGTTGGCCAACCCATATACATCTAAGGGTAGGTTCATAACTAATTGTTTCTCTAAATAATTTTTAGTAATTTTAATTTTGCCCCAGAAACCTAATCAGTAGGCTTTGGCCTCCATTGTAAGGATCCAGTTAGGTCCAACCATTAACATGACCATACTTGGTGCATCTAACCAACGAATGATTAAGCCCAACTTTGATTGGCTCACCTAACCACCATTAGAGAGACACTTCCAAGTCATCATATGATGAGTGATAATTCCATTAGTCAACAAGCACCAGGCCTTTGGGTCTGCAATGATTATTGAGTTAATGGACTCATTATCAAACACCTTAATGGGAGGCTATGACTCAGTTATCTCCATAACTTTGTCATTTTAAGGACCTAATAATTTTGGAGAATTTAAATAATTTAGAGGATGAGGTTAGATGAATCAGCTTATCATGATCCTCCCACTGGCTTCACCAAGTCAGCTTAAGGGAGACCATTAAAAGGGCTGGTCTAGGAGCACCTAAATCAGTCACAATGATTTACCTAGCTGACATGGGTCAGCTTGAATAGTCAAGTGATCTGATCAAAACATAATTTCATCAAGAGGCCAGGTAAGTTTGATCAGTGGGAGGGTCGACCAAAGCTTGCCTTAGACACCATAAAAAATGGCTAGGTAAACAGGCTCCCAATTAAAAACTACCGATCTGGTTTACCTTAGACACCAACTGGTTTAATTAGTTTCGATTAGATCAACCTAACAGTTCATGCTAGATTGCTTAGCCAAGAATCAAGTCTATTTGATTCTCGTTAAAGACATGGATTTGACCAACTACAACTATTGTAATTGATCTAGAGAATCTTTGACCTAATCTAAGACAACAATTGATTAGATTTAGTCAATTCTCTAATTAAGTCCATCTTTAATCTAACCATAAGTCTAACCCAATTAATGGACCTAATTTCCACTAACCCATTAACCTAATGTGTTATTATTTGTGTCTTAGATTCTTCAATTCACAATCCTAGAACCTAATCAAACAACTTCTTAATTCTCAATTAAGTTTTGGGCTGAGGGTTGGGTTCGACTTTTTAAAAATAATTTTTATATTTGTAAAATAATTTTACAATATAGTTCTACCAACCGTATTACATGTTTGATTCATAATCAAGATGCAAGTGAAATAAACATGAAACTACTTTAGATCTAATCTAAACAGGTTCATGTAATTGAAACAATTTCAACTTTAAATAATTTCTTTGCACAAAAATTATTAACAAAGAGATTTTATTTTAGATTTAAATATTTTTTAAATATAATAAATTATAAATTTATTCTAGATCATATCTAACAAATTTATGATTAAAGATAGATCTACACGAACTAGGACAACCTTTGTACTGTAAGGGGTAAACCTTACAGTAGGATAACCTTACAGTTCGTGATTGATCTAAAATTTTAATTGTAAATTTAATAATTAAATTATAAATTAGATCTAATTTAAAAAATAATCTAAACATGTATAAATAATCATGTAATAAATAATCTAGTTCGGATACCAATTGTAGGAACTAGATCTAGGGTTTCAGGGTTAGATCTTGAAACTTTTTCAAGATTAGGCAGCGAAAGACAAAAATAAATCAAAATTTATTTTTTAAAATTAGAGAATCTCTAGATCTAAGATTTTATTATATGATTATTATATAATATTAAATTAAAAATTAAAATATATAGAGCATGAGCTACATGTTGATCATATCAACATGTTTCTATATTACATCTAATGTATGTATTAAATAATAGATCAGATCTATTATCTTGCAAGTTAGATATTCTAACCTTGCTGATCCAGGCTTGAGGATGATGTTGTAAACTGCACACACATCTGATCTCTAAGAGTTATCCACACGAGCCCACGAATCTCGATCAGAAGTCCTGCTTCAGGAAATCATCACAGTATGCTAGTACTGCGCTGATTCTTCTTTAATGGTTGATCAGGTGCCTCCTTCTTCTTGATTTGGGCTCTTTCAAAGATGAGTAGTAGGGAGAGGAGTTTTAGATCTGAGACACTCTCAGAAAAACTCAAGACGGAGGAAGGGAAGAGATAAAACTAATAACCCTAGAAGAAGACCCTCTTCTTCTTCTCTTTACTCTCTCCTAGACACCCTATCTTGTGTCTATTATATCTCCATGACCCAAAGGTTTTTCTCTTTGATTTTTGGATGCCCCAAGGACTCTCAAATCTCTATAATCTACAAAAATTTTATGAATAAACTTATTTTATAGAGAGAGATATGATAGAGTCCTTGTCTAGGTCAAATACCTAGTCAAGGCTTATCCAAACATGGCAAGATAAGGGTTGGGCGCCTCCTCCTTATTTTCATGCATGGACCATCGGCAAAGGGTGTACAATGTATGCCCTAAAAGTCACAAAAATCTCAAAAAAATTTGAATAAATTCAATACAAAAAGGAAAGAGTTTTGGATTTCTAAAACTCTATCTCATAGAATTTGAAATCCAAACTTATTCCTACTTTGATTTGATCCACAACCACTTTTCATGTATGAAAGAAGAGAAGAAATCTTTTGGATATAGAAAAGACTTGAGAGAGGGCTTTTGTCACACAAAATAAGAGGAGATTGACATAGAATAAGAGAGAGGGCTTGGGGGGCCTTATGTGGTGCAAGGTGGAATCCTAGTCTTACTAGGATTCTATCTTATGACTTGTTTTAATTTGATTTCTCAAATCAAATAAAATCAAAATTAGATCAACCTAATTAAAATAAATCTTAATATAATTAAAAACTTAATTTAATCAGATTAAATTAGATTTAAATCTGATTTAATTTTCTAATCAAATTAGAAATTAGTTTGACCCAAGTCCTAATTGAACTAGGACTAGTTTTTTCCTTGCACTTGGCTTATCCAATAAACTAATTAAACTTGATCCAATCAAGTCCAAACTAAATCTAATTAAATTATATTTAATTAGACTTAATCTCAGCCCATTGGATTAATCAAATTAAGCCAATTAGCAATCGAATTGCTAATCGATCCTCCTGTAACACTTGCACTTGGTTAAATATCAATCGTATTGATCATTTAACCCTAGAATGATTCTTAATCGTTGATCAACCATCTGATCAGATCATGAACTCTAATGTGTGTGACCTCATAGGTCCAAACTTAAGCTGATAGTATAGAAATAAATTTTTGTACCAATCGAAGTGACCATCTAGTAATGGTACCCGATGATCGGATAGGTCGAATGTGTAGAGCAACATCTTTAGAACCCATGCGGATATAGTTTTCATATAATTCATTCCCTTGATCAAAATGATCATAGGATACCTCAGAGTTCCATTGTCAACTCTGATCAGGTTATCCATATTGTATTTCAAAATATCAAATCCATCTGATGGATTACCCTGGCCAAGATTTTGCTAAATTGAAATACAGCGACTCATTCTTCTCCAACTCTTGGAGTGGTCAATCCCATCTCGATCACACTCTGACTTTGCAAGTACTTGACTGTGCCCAGAAGCCTTCCATCCCTGAATTAGAAATTCAATTAGTCCAGTACCAAAGCACAGTGAGTTGCTTGCAAGTCACTGAGGCGATCTCAAGTCTAAGGGACACTTATACCTATATCCCATCAGAGACATTCTCGACAGTAAAATGCTCTGGAGTTGGTCATGTTCGATGATGATATACCCTTATATCTCATCTGTATGCCATACCAGTGTCTCCACACTCTTTGGTTAAGAGGACAACCAACCCATATGACCTACAGCGATCTATGCTCGATAGAAGCTGTCGTCCTTATTAACAGCCTATCATTTGGTCGTGAACAGTTTTAAGGACTAATCGATAAATCTTCTCTTTATTGAATCTAAATAGTCCTAAGGACTTCATCATAACAACAGAGTTTATTAGAAAATAAAACCTTATGATGAAAATGCCAAATATATTTTATTTATTAACAAATCAATTACAATACTTGGTTGCTCAACCATCAACAGCTTGACGATTAGCTTTTGGGATATATTTCCCAACAAATATAGAGTGAATTTAAAATGAGCATGATGGAGAGCTAAATTTCTTTGCTGCACTTCAGATCAAACAAATAAAAAAAAGAATCTTCATCAACCAAACTAAGTATATCAAAAAAATACTCAAGAAGTTTGGGATGGAGAATGCAAAAGAAATTGGCACACCCATAAACCCATCATGCAGACTTGATAAAGATAAAAATAGTAAAGATATTGATCAAAAGCTATATCAAAGTATAATCAAATCTGTACCTTATCTTACTATAAGTAGGCTAGATATATTGTTGAGTATATGCATATATGCTATATTTCAATCAAATTCTAAAGAATCTCATATGCTTGTTATTAAAAGAATACTTAGATACTTGGTAGACACTCAAAACTTAGGACTTTGGTACTCAAAGCAATCTTCAATTGATTTAATTGTTTATTCAAATGTTGACTATGATGGATATAAAATTGATAGGAAAAATACTAGTGGAACATTTCAATTTTTAAGATTAAACTTAATCTCTTAGTTTAGTAAAAAATAAAATTCAATTACTTTGTCTACGATCAAGATTGAGTATATTATAGTTGAGAGTTGCTGTGTTCAAATCTTTTAGATTAAGCAATAACTTGAGGACTATGGTATTAAATAAAATGAAATTTTAATAAAATATGATAACATCAGTGCAATAAACTTAACTAAAAATTCAATTCAGTACTTCAAAGTAAAATATTTTGAAATAAGATATTATTTCATAAGAGACCATATGCAAAATAATGATATTGTGCTTGAATTTGTATGTGCTGATAATCAACTAGTAGGCATCTTCACCAAACCCCTAAGTGAGGATAAATTCAGTATGATTAGGGGAGAATGAGGTATATATGATCCTTTTTAGAATAGTGAACCAAATCCAAAATTTTCTTGGTTTTCCTCATTTCTCTCAATCTTTTGAAGCAAATTCTTCCAATTCTTGATGACTTGAGTCATCTTAGAGTATTTGAAATGATTTCAAGTTCAACTTGAATCAATTTTTCAAATTGAGACTAGGCTCAAGTTGACTCGTGCAGGAGTCTACGAGTTGACTCGTGGCTCAAGTTGACTCTCGCAGGATTTCATGAATTGACTCGACCATCGGGATGTTTTTTTTTAACAAATGTTCTGAAGCCCTATTCACTTTCCTTTTTTCCTATTCCCTCGAGTCTTCTCTCCAAAAACCCCACTCGACTCTTCTCCCACTCCCAAAACCTCTTCTCCTTGCCATGTTCCTTGATTCCTTATGGTGATTTGTGTGAAACAGGTCCCTACAAGCAAGTTGCCTGTCGTGCCAAATGACCTAGGGTTGGAGAACCATTTGAGCATCTGACCAAGGCAAGGAACAACATCGAAGGACAGCATGTTGTGGCTTCTCCATCCCTTTCCCCACCTCCTCGTGCTTCAATGGCGACAAGGTTGGGAGAAAATATGCTCCCTTGAAGTACCCACCTACCCTTGTCATGTGAGAGAATTTTTTGAGAATCTAAGGGTAGGCACTAGATCCCTAGAGTCCAATGTGAAAGAGGTGTTGATTGTGATCAACGAGATAAGGATAGACAGTACCTAGAGATGCCTAGGGTAGGGGTCTATGTTCCCAAGCTGAAGAAGAAAAGTGATGGGTTGGGGTGTATCTTGGAAATGGAGAAAGTGAGCAACATTGATTGCCTACTGGCAAATTAGCTTTCTATTGAGATGCGACTCCTTCGCCATATTGTGAGCTAGATTTTCTTTCCCAAAATTGAGAGATTTGACTGGTGACTGAAAGGAATGTTGTTGTGATGTACCACATGATATAGGGGACTCCAATGAACCTCTCATATATGATGATGGAGCAAATTTAGGAAGCAACTGGGAGGGCTAGAGCATATCTTCCATATAAAATGGTGTTCACCCTCATATTTAAAGAGTTCAAAGTTGATTTAGAGAGGGAGGACTCTAGTGAAGAAAAAATCATCTTTTTCTTGTGTAGGATCTTTCAGATTTCACCAAATCTGAGGTGGAATAAATTAAAAATTTTTATCCTATGCTATTTCAGATCTAATATCTATTAGATCTAATTTTATTATCTGATATTTAAAATCTAAAATTAAATCTAAAAGTATGAGAAATATAGACATACCTCAAGGGTAATCTAATTACCCTATAGATGATCGCAGCACTGTCTGAGGTTCTGATGTAGCCATGCAAGTGCCTGGCCTCTACCAGTATCCACTCAGGTAGGATCTGAAATATCTTCTCCTCATGATTCTATGCTCCAAAAATTAGATCAATATCTAATTTGAAAGTATTTCAGAACTCCTTCTGAAGTTGGAGCAGCAACCTGTCGAAGATGTCCTGCAACCTTCTGTTCCAGGCGTCACCATGCCTTGTACCTTTGCCAGATGAATGTCCAACTTCTCAGATGTGAAGAGGGGAGAAAGAAGAGCAAGGAGGATATAGAGAAGAGGGGAGGGGGTGGCAGCTAATGGGTTTTTGCATAAAAACAAGTTCTATCTCGAAACCCTAGGTGCAGCAGGGTTTATATAGATCCTGTATGCTGCGCAGTGCCACATCATTCGACCAATCAAAAAATTCTAATAAATTTTGAAAAAATACTGATTGATGGAGTGATATCATCTGATCACATCAGATAAGAATTTCCATGCTCTCTCCTATGTTGGCACCAACATTGGATAAGCACAAATAAGGTGGCGCCAAAGAGTCCAAGTTTATTAGGACTCTTTGGTTCTTATCCATTTGGGGTGCCCACTTAAATCCAATTGAGCTCACGCCATAATCTGATTATGGCACCCAATTTGAAGTAGTTTAGATATGTGGACACTCCACAAAAATCCTCCAATGAATCCTCTTCAGTTTAAGACCCATATGTCAACTTTTGACAGATGTCCTAAAATGAAATTGGCAGGTGCTAGAAATTAGCAGGTGTTGTCTTAAATTCATCTCATGAATTAAGATAAGCCTTTGCTGAGCTGGACAAGCTTTAATTAGACTGAGAGAAACCTTTCCAAGATTCTCTGGATGAGCCAGATCATATTTGGCTCAGTAGAGATAGGAAAGATTACACAAGGAGAAAGTTAGGCTCAATCGAGTGCTAGCACGATTTCCTTGAACCTAATTGGATCTTATCCAAATCAATTGGGGTAGCCCAATTGATGACATCTAGACCCTAACCCTTATTTGTGTGATCCAGTTAGGTTCAATTCTGTATGGTAATGAGATATATCATGATCTCATCATTGACATCATCGAAACTCCTTTCGATGGACCAGAACTCTTCTGATTCAGATAATTAGAATGATCGATCATCAAAATCATTCTAATTGCTCTCAAAATCCACCAGTGATACGTAGCAGTATATGGTGGCAACCCATCAGAACTGAAGATGAACCTCTAGATACAGCTACCTGTGTGATTGAGTTCCTCTATCATGAGTCCCGACTGAATTAGGGTTAAGGTGAACTCGTCAAATCCAACATCAGTCATATGAATCAATCGATCGATCCGAGTCCAATGTGAAACCCAATGAAAAACTCTTTTCCATTATTTCACTCTATCATGGCCATGGGCTTAAGGATTCGATCTTTCGATCATCATAGGACTACTCCTCTCATCTATTGAGGTTGATAGATCCTATCTTGGTGCGATCTGGTTCCTACAATGGATATGCTACAGCCAACATATACCTCAGGGTTCCGAATGGCTAGGAGACCGAGTTATGGTGTAGTCAAACTATAACACACTCAAGGTGAACCATCGATGCACCTTAGGTCAAAGAACTAGATACACTACTGCAGCATCGAGCTAGTCATCGACGAGAAGGTAGACTTTCTTATGACTGCTCGAGGTGGTCACGCTCAGTACTCTCGTTCTCAATGAATACCTATACTCTCGCTCCAGTGTCTCCACACCGTAGACTCAAAGACTCATCTACCCTAAGAAAGCGATCGTACACCAACCTTCCGGATCGATCACCATCCTCGTGATGATCCTATGGTCAGGAGTAGTTTATGAGTTAGTTATGTAAATTCATGCCCTAAATTTTCAACTCTTGAAAATATGAATTTACATTCCTACTAACTCAAAGGATGTATCACAGACACAATGTACACAATGTGATAGAAGAATAACCCTTTTATTCATTTATAATCAAAATTATAAATTTGTCCTTAGTTCTGTACAGGAATGTGTCAGCCGATCTGGCATCTAGGGCACACATCTAACATCTAGGCAGTCACTCCATCATATGGTGTACCCCAAGTTGGATAGCCATTAGGTGTGGAGGGTTTCGGGGCAGGAGCCAGTCAGAGAGGATGATGATGAGGCTGGTCCTAGTGAGCCTAAAGATGATAGAGAGCCCTAGAGTCCACCATCACAACCTCTAGCAGCAGCAATAAAGCCAGCACTAGCAGCATCACCTACTTGTTGGATTTATACCCTAGAAGCCAATTGTTGGCTGACATATTATATAATTTCAAAGCTTAAACTTATAATTTTTCATTATCAATAAAGGATTTTTTTATTCTAATCATATTTTTGTGTCCATGATTTATCTAAAAAATTAACAAAGATAATTTTTGTATATTCTTAAAGTATTAAGAATTTGAGACATACATTAATTAGTGGTTAATTTCTAAATACTTTCGATCAATGGATCATCACGGAGGACAGTGATCAATCCATTTGAGATCGGTGCACGGTTCACCTCTCTTATGGGCAGATGAGTCTCGGATCTGGGGTATAGAGACACTGGGGTAAGGGTACGGGTGAGTGTTAGAGAACAACTTGCATTGAGAGTGACCAACATAAGAACCACATGGATGTCCACTCACTCATCAGTGGTCTTCTTGATGCTGCAATGGTGTGAGTGATTCTTTGACCTACGATATCATTGACTATTCACAGTGAGGCTACTAGTTTGACTGCATGTTCTCTTGGTCCCTAGCCATTTGGGTCCCTTCTATGTATGTTGGCTTCAGTAGGTTCAAGTTTGCTATTTGGAGTAGGATGCATTTAGATGGAATCTATCGATTTTGATAGAAAAAGAGAAGTCCTTTACGATTTGCGAGACTGAGTTCAGAAAATCTTTGGCCAAAGTAAGTGTGAATACTAGAAAAAAAATTTTATGAGATTCACAAATGAACTCGAGTCGAGCTAATCTAGCATATGACTGACAATGGGATCTAACAAGTTCTCTATGACCTCTGTCAAGTCAGGACTCATGATAGAAGGACTGAATCATATGATAACTGTATCTAAGAGTTCGTACTTTTATTCTACTGGGTTGTCACTATATACTATTAGGTATCACTAGTGGATTGTAAGATTTATCAGGTGTCATCTTGATAATCGATGGCCTTCAAAGGATAGAGTTGGAAATATTCCAATCTATCGAAAAGAGTTTCGATGATATTATGATGAAGATCACAATATATCTCACTACCAGACAGAATGGAATCTATGGGGTCACACATTAAGAGATTTAATCTCGAATTTGCCAATTGAGCTTATGAAGTTCCAATTGGGTTAGGATTTATTGAAATTCTATTAAGTTTATGAGAACCATTCTAGCACATGGTTAAATCTAGTTCTTCTCGGGACTTCGATTTGATCAAGTCCATAGCTTTAAACCTAATCTAAATCTATTTAGATTTTAATTGAACTCTTAATAGTGAGCCCAAGGGGATTGGATAATGTCAATGAGCTGGCATAAATTATCCTAATATTATCTCTACATTATCTTTTAATTATCTCTAAGTATGTATGTGGAATAAATAGAAAGAATGGGTGGCACCTTCATTTTTGGCAGGACTAGGGGCACCAATCCCAAATTTTTGCAAGAGGGGCCTGCCCTCTCTTATGTCTTGACATAGAGGAGAGAGAGAGGGGCCATGCCCCCTCTCTTGATCAAAACCCTAATATAGGGCACCCAACTATCTGACTTGTATTTTATGGGGCACCCCTTGTACCTACCTAAAAGGGTTGATAATATGCTAATTATATCTGATTTTATTGAAAATAAATCAGATTAAAAAAGTAGAGTATTCTTATGAGATAAGGATGTGCCTTGTTGGGATAATTGGATTCTTCTAATGAGTCAAGGTAGAGCTTATATAAAGAGAAGGTCTCTAAAATTTTTAGGAGAATTTTATGAAACAAAAAAAATTCTCTCTCCTTTCTCCATGCCTCCCCTCCTTCCTCTCTTCTCTTCCATGCACAAGGGTTGGGCATCCCACTTTCCACATGCCAAAAGCTAGAGGTGATTTTTCTTCAAAAGCAAAGAATGAGGAGAAGAAGAAAAAGACTGCAGATCAAGGAGTTGATCTCGCAATCTAGATCAAAGAGTTGATCTAAGTTCTAAGAATGAGATTCTACTTGGAGAAGAAAAATTTACTATGAGAAGATTAGTTCGAGATTGATCCCGATGGATATCCATAAAAATCGGATACGTGTGTGGCTCAAATATCTACGAATCCGTGATCATCATTACGGTGATATCTACCCGCACTAAGGTACTGAGATTCGATCTCATACTTATTTTTAAATTTTAGATTATATATATATTTTCTTCAAAACTTGGATAGGATTAGATATAATCTTATGCATATGGGGTTAAAGGGTTTAACCCATTTGTTTTTTGCTATGTTCAAAAGGAGTTTTTGAAATCTACACATGCTGCTTATCCAATTTTTTAATAGTGGTATCAGAATCAGATTTTTGAAAACACATATGATTTAGTTTTTTTATTAGATCTAAATATTTTAATTATTTAAAATTGATCTTGTGCTGATATAAGGTTGTCTTGATATAGGGTTTACCTCCTATATTGCAAAGGTTATCTTAACATAAGATTGATCGATTTTAAAAATTATTTTTAAAATAATTAAATTAATTTTTTAGATTTAAAAATTAACATATATAATATATTTAATTTTAAGTTTAGATCTAAAATTTAAATGATTAAAAGTTCATATCAGACTGGTATAAGATTGTTCTGGTATAAGATTTATCCCTTATATTGAAAAGATTATCCTAGTTTGATGCGAATTGATTTATAAAAAAAATATTTTTAAAATATTTTAATCATTATTTTAGTTCTAGTTTTGCATATATTTGATATATGTAATTTTAGTTTTGGATTGAAATTTAATGTATATGTGATGCATGTTTAATTTGGATCTGAAACTACATATATATGATATATGACATTAGGTTTAGATCTAAAATAGTTTCAAGATTATAAGCCACTAATGCATGCAATAAAATATAATCTAAAAATTAATTTTAGATTTAAAATTATGTTGTTGTATGTGGGAATGGGTTGGACAAATTAGGTCTAGTGATCAGACTACAATTAAGGTCAAATTGATTAGATTAGACTAGAATCTATTTTTGATTTTGAGCAGTTGATTGAACCTAATCAATGACTGATTAGGATTAGGTCAAAGGGGTTCAAAGTCATATTTAGTTGTAGTTGATCACATCGATTCACATTTTGATGTAAGTTGATTGACTCAAGATCGAATTTAGCTCAGTGGTTCGAGCCCATTTCAATAGGTTAATCTGATCGATTCTAATCGATCAATTTGGTATCTAAGACAAGTATTTAGATGATGGTTATTTAATTGATTCCATTGTCTGACCTAGTCAATTCTGATTGGTGTCTAAGAAAAGCAACGGGGGGACCCTCACACATCTTAACTTATCTGGCCATCTTGGAAGATTAAGTTTCATGTTAGATTACTTATTGACTCGAGTTCACCTATGCCGACTAGGCTGGTTAGATATGTTGATGTGTTGATCAAATTTAATCAGTCGGATGTCAGATCTGTTGATTTAGAAGAGACCTAAACCTAAATCTTCTAACTAAATATTAAGTCTAGAGGTCTTCCATCATTGTAGAGATGCGGATGCCTTCTTGGCATTGATCATTCTCGACTGATTATAGTGGTTCAGGTGCATTGGAAAGATACAACCACTCTATTGACATCTGCTATCCCAAGGTAGAGATAGGGTTGGGCCCAATAATTGTCAGGTGAGGATCCCAATGATGGCTTTGTGCTTGTTGATGAACGATGGGTCTAACTTAACTAAAAAATATATCAATAGCTGTTAGGTGAGGCCACAGACTTAGAGACCAAGCCTACTGCATCTTGCTTAATGAAGTAATGGACAAAGTGTTATCCACTCATTGGTCTGTACTCACCAATAATTGTTAGATGAGATGTGTATAGATTAATGAGACCGCAGTATCTACTTAAAATCGATCATGTATAGGCTTTCATTTCTCCACCCAAGAAGTGTGGGAGATTTGAAAAAATAATGAGAGCCTTTGTTTATTTTTAAAGTCTCTAGAATAAATAATTTTATAAGTATAAATATCTAACTAGAAACTGTTCTCTCTACAGATAACCATGTTGAGTTCCAACTCTTTAGCCCGTATCCTAGACGCTAATAGGTTGACCAGCACCAACTACAAAGACTGGCTCCAAAATTGAGAATCATTCTTAACTCCAAAAAGCTGACCCATGTCCTTGACCAGGAAGCACCTGTGTTACCTGTCCGTCCATCTCCTGATCAATGAGTTGCACTTGAAAAATGGATGGACAAAGATAACAAGGCAAAGTATTACATCTTAACGTCTATGTCCAATGATCTTTAACAACAACATGAAGATATGAGGACTGCCAGAGAGATACTGACTCACCTGCAAGAGTTGTATAGTAAACAAAGTCGCATAGCTCACTTTAAGATCTCCTGAAGACTTTTCAGAGTGAAGATGCATGATAGGCAGTCCATCAATGATCATTGTTTGACAATGATCAAGGACATAGAGGAGCTTTAGAAGCTCGATATGAACATGAACAAGAAACAGGTGGATCTGATCCTCCAGTCTCTTTTTGATCTATATGGGCAGTTCATCATGAGCTATCATATGAATAAAATTGATGCCACTTTGGCTGAGTTATTGAATATGCTAGTAATAGTAGAGGGCATCTTGAAGAGTTCAAGGGGTATAGTTCTGACTATGGAGCGGGCTTCATCTAAAAAAAAATCTTCTTTTAAGAAGAAGAAGAAGCCTATGAAGAAGTAGAAGAATGAGGCCAAGCCCAAAAAGTAGGTTCTGAAGAAGGCCAACGATAAGAAAAAATATTTTCATTGTAATATTGAAGGCTACTAGAGAAGAAACTGTCCGGCCTACCTGGCGACTGTCAAGAGTAGAAAGAAGGATGGGCCTTCTGAAGGTATGTCTGAATTGCTCGTTATTGAAACTAATCTAACAGTTTTCTTTTCTTCTAGTTGGGTTCTTGATTCTGATTCAAGTACTCATTTGTGCACTTCTATGTAGGATCTTGAAGAAGTAAGGGGACCGAGAGAAGGCAAGATCACTCTCTGGATCAGCAATGGAGCAAGAGTTGCTATTGTGGCCATCGGGACCTACCCTCTACGACTATCATTAGGACTTAGTTTAATTTTAAAGACTGTTATTATATACCTATAGTCAGTAGGAATTTGGTTTCTATATCTGTGCTGGCACAGGATAACTATAATTTTTATTTCAATAAAGATATATGTTCAATTTATTTTAAAAATAAAATTATTGCACGTACTTTTTTGATTGACAGTCTTTATCATTTGTATATGGATGCAAGTGTAAATATTAACGAGAAAGTAGTGAATGCCATAGGATCTAAGAAACTTAGAGATAGGATTAGTCAAAAGTATCTGTGACACCTTAGACTAGGCTATATTGAAGAGGACAGACTCAACAAACTGGAGAAAGATAATCTTCTCGGACCATTGATTTTTGAGTCTTATCTAGTTTGTGAATCGTGTCTTCAAGAAAAAATGGCCAAGCTGCCCTTTGTAGGACAAGGAGAAAGGGCCACTGAGATATTAGTCCTGGTACATACTAATGTGTATAGTTCATTCGATGTACAAGCCAGGGGTGGCTATGTCTATTTCATAATTTTTACTGATAATTATTAATGATATGGATTTGTGTATCTGATGCATCGAAAGTCTGAAGCTTTTGAAAAGTTCATAGAGTTCAGATATGAAGTAGAAAAATAGATCGAGAAACCCATAAAGGTTCTTCAATCAGATCGAGGAGGGAAATGCCTTAGTGGAGAATTTTGGGCCTATCTTAAGGATAATGGCATAGTCTCACAGTAAATACCTCTAGAGACACCTTAGCTCAATGGGGTATCCAAAAAGAGAAATCAGACCCTATTAGATATGGTCCGATCTAGGATGAGCTTCACAGATTTTTCTATCTTTCTCTAGGGACATCTTTTACTTTTTGCGATTCATCTTTTGAATCAAATTCCCTCTAAATCCATTCTTATCATACTATATGAGTTATAGTATGGCAAGAAGCCAACTCTTGGTACCTCAAGATTCGAAGATGTCCAGCCCATGTCAAGCAACAGCAGGCGGACAAGTTAGAGGTAAGATCCTTTAGGGCTCACTTTATAGGGTATCCTAAAAAAACTATGGGATGCTACTTTTATCTTTTTGAGGATCACAATGTGATTGTGAGTGATCATGCCATATTCTTGAAAAAAAAGTTTATCCACGATGGAGGCAGTGGGAGGAAGATTGAACTCGAAGAGAAAGTCTCTAAAGAGCATTGAGTCCAAGAATCTGAACTTAATAATGAGCCAGTAGATGTGACACTTCCTCTATCTCATAGATCAAGTAGGATCTTCCATCCTCCTGAAAGGTTCTTAGGTATTCTTATAGAAGATTTAGAAGAAGCATTCCTTATGAAAGATAGGGACATTAGAAATGATCTCAAAACCTACAATGAGGTAATGTTAGATATAGACTCTGAGAAATGAACGAAAGCGATCAAGTCAGAAATTGACTCTATGCATTCCAACCAGGTTTGGTCCTTAGTAGATCCATCTGAAGGTATTGTACCTATTGGGTGTAAATAAATTTATAAAAAAAAAAAAATGGGTTGGATGGTAAGGTAGAGACCTATAAGGCAAAGCTAGTTGCGAAAGGTTATAGTCAATGCGAAGGCATTGACTATCATGAAACTTTTTTGTCTGTGACCATGCTGAAATCCATCCGTACCTTGCTTGTGATAACAGCCTTTCAGGATTATAAAATTTGATAGATAGATGTAAAAACTGCCTTCCTAAATAGATATCTTGAGGAAGATATCTATATGGAGAAGCCTTTGGGTTTCATATCCAGTGATAGTGATCACAAGGTATTCAAGCTGCAAAGGTCCATATATGGACTCAAGCAAGTATCTCGAAGTTAGAATACTCATTTCAATGATGTGATCAAAATATTTGATTTCATAAAAAATGAGGAGCTGTGTGTGTACAAAAAGGTCAGTGGGAGTACTATCAATTTTTTGTATTGTACGTGGATGACATCCTCTTGATTGAAAATGATATTCCCATGCCGACGTTGGTCAAAGTATGGTTGTCGAAAGAGTTCACCATGAAAGACCTTGGAGAAGCTTCCTACATTCTTGGTATAAAGGTCTATAGAGATAGATCTAAGAGAATGATAAGACTATCACAGTGAATGTACATTGAGGAGGTGTTGAGGAGGTTCAGTATGAAAAACTTTAAGAAGAATTTTTTATCTCTTAGACATGGCATTCATCTCTCCAAGAAGATGTGCCCTGATACACCTAAAGAGATCCAATGCATGAGCAAGATCCTTTAAGCTTCAGTAATAAGAAGCCTCATGTATGCCATGTTATGTACACATCTTGATATAGCACTTGCCGTGAGTGTCACGAGCAGATATCAGACAAATCCAGGTGAAGAACACTGGATTGCTGTTAAAAATATCCTTAAGCACTTGAGAAGGACTAAGGATTTGATGTTGATCTTTGGTGGAAGATCGGAGCTGAAAGTTGATGGATACACTGATTCAGACTTCATGGTTGATGTCGATGATAGAAAATCTACATCATGGTGTATCTTCTTGCGCAATAATGGTGTGGTTAGCTAGAAGAGTTTCAAGTAGCCGATCATTACAGATTCGACTAAGAAAGTCGAGTACATCATCACCTCTGAAGCTGCTAAGGAAGCCTTTTGGTTCAAAAAGTTCATTGTAGAGCTGGATGTGATGATATCAGATGCCATTGCACTGCACTATGACAACAATGGTGCCATAGCCCTCGTTAAGGAGATCAAATTTTATTTGAAGTCCAAGCATATAGAGCGGTGGTTTCACATCATTTAAAAATATCTCGAGAAGAAGTTCATCGAGGTACAGAGAGTCGACTCTGTGCTGAATGTGACGGACCCACTGACCAAACCTCTCAGCTAGTAGAAGATCGAAGCTCATCTTGAGAAGATGGATCTTAGGTATATGGCTAATTGGCTTTAGATCAAGTGGGAGTTTGTTGGATTTGTGCCCTAGAAGCCAATTGTTGACTAGCACATTATGTAATTCCAGGGCCTAAACTTGTACTTATAATTTTTTATAATCAATAAAGAGCTTTTTCATTCCAATCATATTTATGTGTCCATGATTTATCCTAAAAATTAATAAATATGATTTTTGTATATTCTTAAAGTGTTAAAAATTTGAAATATACATTAATTAGTGATTAATTTCATTTAATGGATCATCACAGAGGATAGTAATCAATCCATTCGAGATCGGTGCATGGTTCACCTTCCTTGTGGATAGATAAGTCTCGGGTCTGCAGTGTAAGGACACTAGGATGAGGATGCGGGTGGTTGTTAGAGAAGAACTTGCACTGAGCGTGACCAATATGAGAACCACAAAGATGTCTGCTCACTCGTCAATGATCTTCTCGATACTGTAATGGTGTGAGTGGTCCTTTGACCTGCAGTGCTATTAGTTATTTGTAGTGAGGCTACTAGGTTTGGCTGTATATTTTTTTGATCCCTAGCCATTCAGATCCTTGCTGTGTATGTTGGCTTCAGGAGGTTCAGGTTCGTTGTTTGGAGTATGATGCATCTGATGGAATATATCAATCTTGATAGAAAAAGAGAAGTCCTATATGATTTGCGAGACTAAGTTTAGAAAGTTTTTGACCAAAGCAAGTGTGAATACTAGAAAAGAATTTTCATGAGATTTACAAATGAACTCAAGTCGAGCCAATTTGGCATATGACTGATAATGGATTCTGATGAGTTCTCTATGACCTCTGTCAAGTCGGGACTCACGATAAAAGAACTAAATCATATGATAACTACACCTAGGAGTTCATACTTTCATTCTACTAAATTATCGCTACATACTACTTGGTGTCACTGGTGAATTGTGAGACTCATCGGATGTCATCTTGATGATTGATGGCCCTCGAAGGGTAGCATTAGAAATGTTTCAATCCATCGAAAAAAGTTTCGATGATATTATGTTGGAGATCACAATATATCTCACTGTCAGATCGAATGGAACCTATGGGGTCACACATTAAGGGATTTAATCTCAAATTTGTCAATTGGACTTATGAAGTTCCAATTGGATTTGGGTTTATTGAAATCTTATTAGGTTTATGAGAATCATACTAGCACATGGTTAAACCTAATTCTTCTTAGAACTTCAATTTGATCAAGTCCATAGCTTTGAACCTAACCAAATCTATTTGGATTTTAATTGGGTTCTTAATAGTGAGCCCAAGAGGATTGGATAATGTCAATGAGTTGACATAAATTATCCTAACATTATCTCTACATTATCTCCTAATTATCTCTAAGCGTGTGTGTGGAATAAATGGAAAGAATGGGTGGTGTCGTCCTTCATTTTTGACAGGACCAAAGGTGCCAATTCTCAAGTTTTTGCAAGAGGGGCCTGCCCCCTTTTATGGCTTGACATGGAGGAGAGAGAGAGAGGGGGGCCATGCCCCCTCTCTTGATCAAAACCCTAATGTATACCTGACTTGCATTCCATGGGGCACCCCTTGTACTCATCTAAAAGGATTGATAATATACCAATTATATCTGATTTTATTAGGAATAAATTAGATTAAAAAGGTAGAGTATTCTTATGTGATAAGGATGTGCCTTGCTGAGATAATTGAATTTCTTTTATGAGTCAAGGTAGAGCTTATATAAAAAGAAGATCTCTGGGGTTTCTAGGAGAATTTTATGAAACAAAAAAAATTTCTCTCTCCTTTCTCCATGCCTCCTCTCCTCCCTCTCTTTTTTTCCACACCCAAGGGTTGGGCATCCCACTTTCCACAAGCCAAAAGCTAGAGGTGATTTTTTTTTAAGAGCGAAGAATGAGGGGAAGAAGAAAAAGGCTACAAATCAAGGAGTTGATCTCGCAGTCAAGATCAAAGAGTTAATCTAAGTTTTAAGGCTGAGATTCTACTTGGAGAAGAAGAATCTACTATAAAAAGATCAGTTCGAGGTTGATTTCAGTAGATATCTGTAGAGACCGGACATGTGTGCAACTCAAGCATCTATGAATCTGTGATCATCATTAGTGGTGAATATCTGCCCATGCTAAAGTATTGAGATTCGATCTCAAATTTATTTTTAAATTCTAGATTATATGTATATTTTTCTCCTGAGCTTGGGTAAGATTAGATATGATCTTATGCATGTGGAGTTAAAGGGTGTAACCTGTTTATTTTTTGCTACATTCAAAAGGAATTTTTAAAATCTACACATGCTGTCTACCTGATTTTCTAATACTACTTCTCCAGGTTCACTAGCTTCCCCCCATACTTCATGAGCACATCAGCTTGATAGTTCAGTAGCATCAGCTGATCATATCCTTCAGAGGCTGGATAGCTTATTTAGTAGATTCAGATAAGATATTCATCTTCACCATGATGAGCTCAGGCAGGACTTTCAGCAACGTTATGATAAGCTCAGACAGGAGGTGAGACAGTTGTTAGAGGGTTGAGGCCTTGGAAAGAGTCTAGAGTCAAAGGGCTGAGAATCCTGAGTTTGCTTTAGATTTGGCACATGAGAAGGCATTGTTGAGTAGAAAGATTGATAATGCCATTATCTCTCAGTAGGATAGCATGGGGATTTTGCATGCGGCCATGCATTAGCTCGAGTCACAAATGGGGATCCTTATCACTCCCATCTCACCCTTAAGACCTCAACCTCCCCCAGGCAGCCTCCTCAGCCATAGCCATAGACAGCCACCTACAGGCCACCATTTAGCTCAGTAGTTAGGCCTGGTGTAGGATTTTCTTCTCTATGTTAGGTTTTGATGGTGCAGCAGAAGGATTAAATGTTTAAAATTGTCATTAAAAATACTCGATGCACCGAAAACCCTAATGCCCAGAAATTCTTGATTATATAAATCAAAGTGCAATAAATATAAATTAGGATAAGAAGAATATCTATAGCACTAATCTTAATTTTCACAAAATGTTCAAGTATCTGCCCTCTTAATGGTGATCCACATAGAAATTGAACCAAGGACAACGCTCCTTCTTCACCTTGCTTCAAGAGTTGTAGCCCTTAAAATTCAACCAGCCACCAATCGATCAGATCTTCCTTCAGATCTAAGTCTGAACCTTTTTGAACCACCCACTAAACTTGACCACCATTTTTTACACCTCTTAAACCCTTAGAGCTATTAGGATTAGGCTTGTCTTAAAAGAATAAGCCTTTGTCCTAAACCCTAGAGTTGTAAGAGAGGGAGAGAGGAAGTGGATAGGGGATGTAAGAATTGAATGATCACCCCATCTGCTGTCCCCTATTTATACTACCAGATGAGGCACCAATAGAGAAGGCATGCCTCATCTGGAACAGTATATCAAGGCCTCATATCACTTATCTGAGAGTCTTTAAATATAAGGGCTCTTCAGGGTGTGATACGTCGATTTCAGCCCTCTCATGCTCACATGCCCAGAATGAGATGCTTTTTGCATCTCTTCTAACTTCAAATCAATGTAAAAAATTGTGATGTAATACTTTATTCAAATGGAAAGGCCATCAATAAGTGACACCTCATTTAGATAAGTGTTTATATGCGAGAAGGACTCTTCACCGAAGAGACATGTGAGTACCTTCTCACTGTCATGCACATGCATGCCCAGAAAAGGGTATCAAAAGCAACCTTTCTTGATCTGATAATTTTTAAATTTTTACCACATGATCAGCACTTAAAATTGATCCTTATCACAAAAATTATTAGATAAAAAAGTCACTTAAGGCTCCTTAAACAGAAAGAGTCTTCACGTCCCTTCGCATGTCCAAAAAATCTATCACGTGCGTGGCAAGTTTCCAAGAATTTTTTCATGCATAATCTGAAGGATTTTTCATACTTTAAAAGATGTGCTAGGTGGACTCATCTAATTTCATTTTCATAAAAAATAGAGACCCAAAATAGAAGGACTCTTAGTCCTTCTCCATGCCAAAAACAAAGAGCGCATGCGCTCAGCATATTTGCGCCAAGAGTCCTTCTTAAGTTGGACTCTTAGTTATTTGGCATGTACACTAGATATGGCACCTCTTTTTGGCTATTTCTAAGTGGCTTGATCTGATCCAAATGCCCACCAAATTTGGCTAACAAATCAGCAAGGTATGAGATGAAATTGATCTCTAAAAGAGCTAGGGTTGCCACACATGCTAGCATGCTTATTGAAACCTTGATTGAATCCAAAATTTCAATCAACCTTTTTTAAAAGGATCCTTGGCCAATTTTTATATATGTGTGACCCATTGGATTCCACATCTAGAGAGTAGTAGATCTGGGTGTAGGTTGAGCTAATTTGATTAGACTGTAATCTAACTGATTTAGCTCCAAGCAAGCTAACCCGACTTCAGCAATTAGAACTCTTTCTAATTGGCAATCGAATTAAACTCTTTAATTCGATCAGACCTACAAGTCAATTTTGACATCTAGCAACATATCATGACTATGCAAAAGATATAGAATTTGATGAAAATATAAAATATATCCTTTAGTGGTAAGTTACTATGCAATTCAATTCTTCCTGATCCAGCTACGGACTTACTAGAGCTACTACATTTTGGGAAGGTTTTTCCTAAAAGAAGACCTTGCACCCTGAATATGTTCATGAGTATGAAACTATGTCAAACTCGAACACATATTCATGTTGATTCTCAACTAACCAATGATGACTCCAATGAAGAAGCATTAGAAACTTTTTCTAATCTCCTTCCTACTTTTGGCCAAAAGATTTTTTTTTGAGTCATCTAGGAATGAAAATACACAGGATGCGATCTTGATGCGTAGTCGTTAATAGCACCAAAAATAACTCTACTCACTACGTAGGTAGGATGAGTCGAGATCATATCCTCAGAAACTGGGGCTAAGTTGAGATTGCAAAATAAAAGAAAGAAGTATTTTTTTGATTTAAAAAATAAATTATCTTAAAATTGATGTAATTAGAAAATAAAGAGCTCGGAAGTTTTGAATTAATTTTGCAATAGTAGAGTTGTATCTCTCTTTTTTTTTAATTAAATAGATATGATTAATCTTAGAAAAAATACCTATCTTTCTTCGGCACACCCCGTACCCGTAAATCATGGTGCATCTCCGAAAAGTACTAGATAAACAACTCTTCTTTTCTCAGCATGCCCCATACCTGTAGATCACGGTGCATCTCCAGAAAGTAAAAGTTGCTCCTAATATTAATCTAACAGGAAAGCATAAATAAAAGCATATGAAAGAGAACAAATAAAGAACTCATGACGATTTAAATAAAAAGCATAATCTTTATTGCATATAAAGAAATACAAGAAAGTTTAGAACAATAAACCCACTCTGTGTCGTTACAAAATTTTTTCTCCACTCCCGAGACTGCTAGCCTAGCTGCTCATGGAGTAATCCCTTTCTCTTCCTCTATGCAAGGCTTTAGAAGAATTTCTGGGCTCTCTCTCAAATGGGAGTACAAGAGTCTTTTTATATGTGTTAGGAGGGAGGAGTTTTACATGGTTTTCAGATGTGGGACTAAAGAAAATACTAAGGACTAAAAGATGGATGGATGAGATGGAAAGATCACAAGCAGATAAAGAAAATACAAATTCTTCCTCTTGAAGTATTTCCAAGTATTATCTTTTTTCCTTTAATTTCCAGATCTATCTGCTATTATGAGCGTCCGTCTGTCCCCACGAACCCGCCATGCCGTGCCATGCCCGATGCTGTGTGATCGCGCCAATAAAAGCCGGCATCTCTATTTCACTTGAAACCCCGCGCACCTGCATCTTGGATCAGACCCACCATGTTTGAACCAAGCCACTCTTAGCTCCCATGCTCAAGCCTCGAGCCCACACCAAAATTCAAATCGCATGAAGCCCACCAAAAACGTGCCAGCCACACTCCTTTACGCTCCTTTTTATTAGAAAATTACAAAAAGAAACTTTTATTTCTTTAAAATGGTGCCTATATCCTTTTTGGATTTCTTGCATAGTATCTTCATTTTCTATAATACCGTATGCATCTTTCTTTTATTTAAATTTTATTTTAAGTCTAATTTTCTTCAAACTTGAGTCTTTTTGATCTACGAATCGGATTCTTTATATCGACAATCACCTTTCTTGTAAAACATAAAAAAAGCATCAAATTCTTAATAAATTAAATAAATTAAATATAATTTTTTACTTTAAATGACTTAAATTAAGTGTTTATCACACCCCCCAACTTGAATTTTGCTCATCCTCGAGTAAAATAGATATATCAGCATTGTGTACTAACTCAGTCTTGAATAAAAAGTTAGATTAGGCATCCCAAAAGGTAGATGATACCTGGTCAGACCATTAAAGAGATACTTCATTAGATTATCAATTTGAACCAATTAGTGGCTAAGTATTAACTAAAGAAATTTCAAGAGTTTTTCTTTCACCAACTCTCCACTTTACTCTTTAAATCCTCTAACTTAATGTGAGAAAGGTTTATTATCTTCTTACAATTTAGTCCCCTTATTATCCATTATTTTTTTTTTTTAACATTGCCCACCTTTTTATGCGAACCACAACGCTTACTTAGGCAAAGGGGCTCGGTTACAAAGTAGGAAACCAATGTGTTTTTTTTTTTTTTAAAGTAAATTTTAAGGAGGCTTTTTGCATATCTCGACCTTTCCACCCAATCTCTCATGAAGCAGATTCTTTATTGAGATCAGTAAGAAGAGGATTGTAGAATCACTCCTAAAATTTGGTCTAGTCTAAATCCTACCATTCATTGGGTTTTCTTAATAATTTATTCCTCAGTATCTCTAAAATTATCTTGACCGTTAATCATTCATTGATTAGGATGCCTAATTGACTCTTAATCAAAATAAAATTCAGATACACAAAACTAATTATTTCTGACCATACTCGAGGATTTGATTAATTTTCTTCCTCCCCCTCCTCCAACTTAATCTACATTGTCCTCAATGGAGTAGGAAAGCAAAAAAAATAAAAGGAGAGAGTGCACCTGGGATAATTTTGCTTCGGAAGTTGAAGATAGCTTCATTGATTAATAGGCTCTTGTTCTAAATTTCTACAGCTACAGTAAACTAAAAAAAAATATGAAATCATTGGGTTGCCTCCCAACAAGTACTAAGTTTTACATCTTCAGCCAGACGTCAAGTTTATTATTCATTATAAAGTGGATCACACAGGTAGATGGTGTCGATTCGTTCTTTATGTGCAATTTCATCTACATATGGCTTCAGACATTGGCTGTTTACCTTAAATATTTTGCCATTCCAGGGGTCATGAATTTTAATTGCTCCATGTGGGAATATTTGTGTGACAATGAAAGGTCCATCCCATCGGGAACGAAGTTTATCGAGAAAAAGGCGTAACCTGAAATTGAAAAGCCATACCTTTTGATTTAGCTCAAACGATTTTCTAGAGATGTATTGGTCATGAAATGCTTTGGTTTGAGCCTTGTAAATTCGTGAACTCTCGTATGCATCATTGCGAAGTTCTTCCAGTTCATTGATTTGCAACCTTCGATTAGAATCGGCATTCTTCATGTTAAAATTAAACATTAGTATGGCCCAGAGTGCACGATGTTCTAATTCAACCGACGGATGGCAAGCTTTTACATAAACTAATCGGTAGGGTGACATACCGATAGGGGTTTTAAAAGCTGTACGGTAAGCCCATAATGCATCATCTAAGCAAAGAGACCAATCCTTTCTATCGGGCCTAACCGTCTTTTCTAGGATATGTTTAATCTCCCTATTTGACACCTCTACCTGACCATTAGTTTGGGGGTGATATGGTGTGGCCACTTTGTGTGTAATATTATATTTTTTCATAAGTGCTTCAAAATATTTATTCATAAAATGAGTCCCCTCGTCACTAATGATCATCCTTGGGAAGCCAAATTGACTAATGATGTTTCATTGGATAAAACTAGTTACAACTTTATTATCATTAGTCCATGTAGCTATTGCCTCCACCCCTTTTGACACGTAATCAACTACCATCAGAATATATTCGAATCCAAATGAGGCTGGAAAAGGTCCCATGAAATCAATCCCCCAAACATCGAAGAATTCTACTACTAAAATGGGGGTCAGCGGCATCATATCCTTCTTGGATAAATTTTCTGTTTGCTAACATTGCAGACAACTTCGGCCAAATTCATGTGCATCCTTGAAAAGCGTTGGCCAATAAAACCCACTCTGTAGCACTTTTGTTGTAGTTTTCTTCCACTAAAATATCCTCCACATGCCGAAGAATGGCAAAAAGTGAGAATACTTTGGAATTCACTCTCGAAGACACAACGGTGCATAACTTGATCAGGACAGTATTTGAATAGTTCAGGTTCCTCCCAGAAATAATATTTAATTTGTGAGAAAAATCAATCCTTTTCTTGTTTTATCCAGTGAGAAGGTACTTGTCCTGTTGACAAGTAATTGACAAAATGGGCAAACCATGGAGGACGGCTAGAGGAGATTGCGAAAAGTTATTCATCAAAAAATTTTTCTTTGACCTCATCTATGCCTATCGTGTGTTCAACTAAGATCCTGGAGATGTGATCAGCTACCACATTCTCGGAACCCTTCTTATCTCGGATTTCCAGATCAAATTCTTGTAAAATAAGGATCCATCTGATCAAAAGTGATTTAGTATCTTTCTTTAAGAGGAGATATTTCAGAGCCGCATGATCAGAGTAAACTAGAACCTTAGACCCTAACAAATATGAGCAAAATTTTTCAAGGGCGAACACTACTGCTAGTAGCTCTTTTTCTATTGTGGTGTAGTTTAATTGGGCATCGAAAAGAGTCTTTCTAGCATAATAGATCACATGTGGCTCCTTATTGATTTTTTGGCCTAAGACGGCACCTATTGCAAAGTCAGAGGCATCACACATAATCTCAAATGGAATGGACCAGTCGGGGGGTTTTATTATGGGTGCTGTTGTCAGGGCTATTCGTCATGTGTTGAATGCTTTCAAACAGTCTTCGTCAAAGACAAATGGTGTGTCCTTGGCCAACAGATTGCACAGGGGTCTTGAAATCTTGCTAAAGTCTTTAATGAAGCGTCTATAAAATTCGACATGACCTAAGAAGGATCGTATTTGTCAGACCGAAGTAGGGGGTGGTAGTTTTGAAATGACCTCAACTTTGGCTTTATCTACCTCGATCCGTCTTTCAGAAATAATATGTCCTAATACAATTTCTTTTCGCACCATGAAATGGCTCTTTTCCCAACTTAGGATGAGATTTGTCTCCATACATCATTTAAGAACTTTGGAAAGATTATGGAGATAATCCTCAAAGGTGGATCCAAACACAAAAAAATCATCCATAAAAACTTCAAGATATTTGTCCACCATATCCGAAAAAATGGCCAGTATGCACCGTTGAAATGTGGCAGGTACATTGCAGAGTCTGAATGGCATATGCCGAAAAGCGAAGGTGCCATAGGAGCAGGTGAAGGTAGTCTTTTCTTGGTCATCCAAAAATATAGGTACTTGATTGTACCCTGAATAACCATCAAGAAAATAGAAGAAACTTTGTCCTGCTAATCGTTCTAAGATTTGGTCAATGAAGGGCAATAGAAAATGGTCCTTCCTAGTAACGGCATTTAGTTTTCTATAATCTATGCATACTCGCCATCCAGATGATATACGAGTGGGAAGAAGTTCACCTTCTTCATTCTCAATCACAGTAATACCTGATTTCTTAGGTACTACTTGAGTGGGACTGACCCATTTACTATCGGATATGGGGTAGATGATTCCAGCATCTAACCACTTTACCATCTCTTTCTTTACTACTTCACGCATGTTTGGGTTCAATCTCCTCTGCATATCTCGATGGGGTTTGGCATTTGCCTCAAAATGAATATGGTGCATGCAAATGGAGGGGTCAATTCTTTTAAATCAGCAATGGACCAACCGATAGCCTCTTTGTGTTCCTTCAGAATACCAACCAATTGTGCTTCCTGATTAGGGGTCAAGTCTGATGCAATGATTGCCGGGAGGGTATCATTGGGTCCTAGAAATACATACTTGAGCGTAGCAAGAAGGGATTTCAATTCTAACGTAGGTGGTGATTCTAAAGATGGGACTATTGGTGTACTGGCTAATGTGGACAATGGCTCATACTTGATTGTCCATGGAGGAGTGATTTTATCGTGTGGTGTATCCAATAAGGTGTTAACTTCTTTCATATATCCCTCAAAGTCATACACTCCAAAGTGAGCCAAGCAAGTATCTAAGGGGTCTGGTGCTAGAATTGTGGGTGTTGCATCTTCTATAATATCTTCTAGTATATCTACTTCGAAGCAACTATTCATTGATGGTCCTTGGGAAGCACCAAACACATTCAGTCTCGTTTCTTATTCCCAAACGATACGTCCATGACTCCTATCCTACAATTAATGCATGCATTTGCTGTAGCTAGGAAGGGTCGTCCTAAGATAATGAAAATTTATCTTGGATTGCCACTTAGTTCCATGTCGAGATCCAGAAAATCAACTGGAAAGTAAAACTCATCTACCTTGACCAAGACATCCTCAAGTATTCCACAAGGTTTCTTAATTAATCTGTCGACTAACTGTAGTGTGACTGATGTGGGTTTCAGTTCTTCAAATCCAAAAAGTTCATACACCGAACTAGGTAAAAGATTCACACTTGCCCCTAAGTCCAGAAGAGCTTTTTCAATGTGATAATCTCCTATAACACAAGAAATGATGGGGGCTCTTGGGTCCTTAAGCTTTGGAGGAGCGGCATGCTGAAAGACAGAACTAGCCTGTTCAGTGAGCATACTTTTTTTGGGATTTGTGATCTAGATTTATATTTTTGAGTGTATAAATCTTTCAAAAATTTGGCATAAGCAGTGACCTATTTGATTGCATCTAGAAGGAGAAGATTAATTTGGACTTGTTTAAACAATTCCAACATCTTGTCGAGTCTTCCTCCCTTCTTATCTATAGGAATAGGGGCTTTCAGGACATCCAAAAATGGGGCTTTAGGCAAGTAAGATGATTCCGGTGCAGTTGGTTCATTCTCTATTTTAAGGTCCTCCTTATTCTTGGGTGATTTGGCTTCGGTTAGAGGTTTAGGGTCGGTCTCATTGGTTTTACTAGTGTGTTCAATGACCTTCCCACTTCTCAGAGTCATGATTGATTTGACGTGTTCAAAAAAAGCTTCTGGAGTATTAGAGCTCTCAATCACAAATTACCCTCTTGGGTTACTCTCAGGTTAGCTAGGTAATTTTCCTCCTTCCCTCCTACTGAATGTAGTTGCTAGTTGACCTATTTGGGTCTCTAGCTTAGCAATGGATTGTGTGTGGGAGTTAAGGGTCTGAGTGTTGACTTCTAATCATTCTAATACTTTTAGAACTTTTTCTTCAAAAGCTGAGCTATGACCAGTAGTAGACGGTTGAGGAGCATTTTGAAATTGATGGTATGGTCCATGCCTATATGTTGGGTCCTGATATTGAGGTTGAGGTGCGACAGGGCCAACCACTGGTTGTGGTCTCCAGGAAAAATTTGGATGATTTCTCCAACCGGGGTTATAAGTATTCGAATATGGATCATTTCCTGATCTGCGAGCTTGTTGGACTTGAGCTTGCTGAACCCGCTCATGCACAAACTCAGGAAATTGAGGTGCGACTGGGCATTCACTAACAAAATGGTTCGGATTTGCACACAATGCACAAACTTCTTGGATTGGGTTAGGTGGAATCGGGGATTGTCCAGTATTTAGAAGACGGTCTAATTGTTGGGACAGTTCATCTACCTTACTGTGGATATCCATGATGTTTCCAATCTGGTAAATTCCACTTCTTTTTTGTTGAACCATGGGTTGTTCTCTAGAAGTGGCAGACATATGATGTAGGGAATTCTCACTAAGTATTTTAAAGAGCTGCCAAGCTTCATCCTCACTCTTTAGCATGAATGTCCCACCACATGATGCATCAACCATTTGTCGGTGTTTCTCCGATAGACCATCATAAAAATACTGACAAAGTTGCCATTTAGGGACAGCATGGTGTGGACATTTACGAATGAGGTCCCTTAACCTTTCCTATGTCTCATGAAAAAGTTCACCCTCCAATTGGGAAAAACTAGTGATAGCTTTTCTAATTTGATTTATTTTTTCAATTGAAAAGTATTTCTTGAAAAATTCTTTCTGAAGATGATCCCAAGTTGAAATAGTTATAGAGTCTAAGAAGTTTAACCAATGCTTGGCTTTATCCTTAAGTGAGAAAGGGAACAGTTTCAACCTAAGGGCATCATCGGAGAAGTTTTGGATTTTTACTGTGGAACAAATTTCAAGAAATTCATCCAAGTGTTTGTATGGGTCCTCGTTACTAAGTCCATAGAATGATGGAGAAGAGAGAAAAGAGTTCTAGAGAAGAGATCCTAAGAAGTCCTAAAACTAATAGAAGAATTAGTTGTGGTTAGATTTTAATTACAATCAAGTTAGCACGCAGTGGACTCTCTATCCTAAAGTTATCCTAGTTCTAGACAGCTCCTAACTGTAGTTAGCCTTCAAGCCCTCCAAGTCGGAGCTTGACCAACCAACTGGGCAGATAAGTGTAAGGTTGGTGGGAGTCCCCCCGTTGCTTTCCTTAGACACCAATTAAATTGGCCAGGTCAGCGAACGGAACCAATTAAAAATCACCTTCCTTCAGGCCGAGTCATCCTGCAAACCACTTGCCTAGACACCAGCTAGCTGACCAAGTCTAACCTGGTTCAACTCTCAGGGTCACTTGTCCTAATGAGCTCAAAATCCTTAGGGGTCTACGTCTAATTAATTTTAGATTAAGGTCTAGGTTATGCAAATGCAAGGGAGTGATTTGTGGGCCAAGGAAGGGTGCTCAAATCTCCACCTTATCTTAGTTAATGGGTTGCACCCTTAAAGTTAATTATCGAGATGCAATGCAAAGAAACAAGGTGTTCAATCAAGTTAGAAATTTTTATATTTGAGGTTACGCTATTTTAGTTAAGTGTTATGAAATGTCGTAATTTTTTTTTTAATTCAACCATGCCAAGATCCCCGACAACGGTGCCAAAATTTGATGCATAGTCGTTGATAGCACCAAAAATAACTCTACTCACTACGTAGGTAGGATGAGTCGAGATCGTATCCTCAGGGACCTTGGGCTATGTTGAGATTGCAAAATAAAAGAAAGAAGCATTATTTTGATTTAGAAAATAAATTATCTTAAAATTGATGTAATTAGAAAATAAAGAGCTCGAGAGTTTTGAATTAATTTTGCACTAGTAGAGTTGTATCTCTCTTTTTATTTTAATTAAATAGATAGATTAATCTTAGGAAAAATACCTATCTTTCTTCGGCACACCCCGTACCCGTAGATCACGGTGCATCTCCAGAAAGTACTAGGTAAACAACTCTTCTTTTCTCGGCACGTCTCGTACCCATAGATCATGGCGCATCTCCAAAAAGTAAAAGTTGTTCCTAATATTAATCTAACAGAAAGCATAAATAAAAGCATATGAAAGAGAGCAAATAAAGAACTCATGATGATTTAAATAAAAAGCATAATCTTTATTGCATATAAAGAAATACAAGAAAGTTTAGAACAATAAACCCACTCTATGTCGTTACAAAATTTCTTCTCCACTCCGGAGACTGCTAGCCTAGCTGCTCATGGAGTAATCCCTTTCTCTTCCTCTATGCAAGGCTCTAGAAGAATTTCTAGGCTCTCTCTCAAATGGAGTACAAGAGCCTTTTTATAGGTGTTAGGAGGAGGAGTTTTACATGATTTTCAGATGTGGGACTAAAGAAAATACTAAGGACTAAAAGATGAATGGATGAGATGGAAAGATCACAACCAGATAAAGAAAATACAAATTCTTCCTCTTGAAGTATTTCCAAGTATTATCTTTTTTTCTTTAATTTCCAGATCTATCTGCTATTATGAGCGTCCGTCTGTCCCCACGAACCTGCCATGCCTGATGCCGCACGATCGTGCCAACAAAAGTCGGCATCTCTATTTACTTGAAACCCCGTGCACCTGCATCTTGGATCGGACCCACCATGTTTGAACCAAGCCACTCGCCAGCTCCCACGCTCAAGCCTCGGGCCCGCACCAAAATTCAAATCGCATGAAGCCCACCAAAAATGTGCCAGCCACACTCCTTTTTTATTAGAAAATTACAAAAAGAAACTTTTGTTTCTTTAAAATGATGCCTATATCTTTTTTGGATTTCTTGCATAGTATCTTCATTTTCTATAATACCGTATGCATCCTTCTTTTATTTAAATTTTGTTTTAAGTCCAATTTTCTTCAAACTTGAGTCTTTTTGATCTGCGAATCGGACTCTTTGTATCGGCGATCAACTTTCCTGTAAAACATAAAAAGAAGCATCAAATTCTTAATAAATAAAATAAATTAAATATAATTTTTTGCTTTCAATGACTTAAATTAAGTGTTTATCAGATCTCCTCTTACTAAGAGCGATCGATTCCATATTGACCTACTCACAATCTTCATACACACTCTACCATATCCAGAACACGCCATACATAACTTAATGCCATGCTTGGATATGAACCAAAATATGGATGTATGTGCATAAGGTTCCATAGTGGCCTCAGATCTTAGGATCACTTGCACAACTCCCACTTAGAGAACCATCATTGACATGCAAGTAAGACTTCCATAAGATATTCTCTTTTATCGAGTCAATTCAGTGAACTTATTTTCCAAATGAGCACCCATATGCTTATATTAGTATCCCACACAAGTGACTAGTGAGATCTGCCACTTTCTCTATCGAGCATAAATAAGATGTGCTAGTCTATCCAAAATATTGATCTCCGACTCAATGTTCCTACGATCAGAAATATTTAAGATTAAGATTTTAGTGTTTTAGGTCTCACCAGCATGACCCAATCATATCTCCTAAAATCATTATCCTAATCATTGGGATTCATCATAATCTTAGATCTAATAAGATGCAGCTAATATGATGAATCAATGCCTCATTTTATTATCAAGTAATAAATGTCATTACATGAGTTAGAAAATTATAAAGAAAAGTCCCATTGCAACACTTGTGATTGGCTTATAGGATACTCTTCTTTCAATCTTCCACTTGCACTAAAACCAATCACCTTTGTATCTTAATCCCATACAATCAAAATGATGATCAAATAGCTGCTGTAGTATGACCTTAGTGAATGAGTTTGTTATATTGTTCTTTGTATCTACTCGTTCAAGGACAACATCTTATCTCTCTATAATTTCTTGAATGAGGTGGAAGCATCTGAGGATGTGCTTAGATCTTTGATGAGATCTAAATTCCTTATCTTGAATGACGGCTCTAGTGTTATCACAATAGAGTGGCACCGATCCTTCAATCTTAGAAATGACTCCTAAATCCATGATGAACTTCTTCATCCAGACAGCTTTCTTAGCGGCTTCACTAGCAGCGATGTACTCTGTCTCAGTGGTTGAGTCAGCTATTGTCTACTACTTGAAACTCTTCCAGCTCACTGCCCCACCATTAAGGATAAACACATATCCTGATATTGACTTGCTATCATCTGGATTAGATTAAAAATTAGAATCTATATATCCCTCTAGTTTCAACTTTAATCCTCCTCCATATATGAAAAAAATATCTTTAGTCCTTCTCAGATACTTCAAAATATTTTTCATAGCTTTCCAATGATCCTCCTCTAGATCAGCCTAAAATCTGCTAGCTATGCCCAAAGCATAAGCTACATTAGGCCTGGTACATAGCACGGCATACATAATTGATCCCACAGTCGAAGTATAAGAGATTTCATTCATCCTCTTTCTCTCTTTTGGTGTTTTAGAATATATTTTCTTAGAGAGACATATACCATGACTTGCAGGTAGGTAACCTCTCTTACTTGCCTCCATATTAAACCTCTTTAATATGAGATCTATATACTGTTACTGGGATAAGCCTAACATTCTTTTAGATCTTTCTCTATAGATCTTTATACCCAGTATATAGGATGCTTTACCTAAGTCATTCATGAAAAACTTATTCGATAGTCAAGTCTTGACCGATTGCATCATTGGGAAATCATTCCCAATGAGCAGTATGTCATCGACATATAAAATCAAGAAGACAACAGCACTCTCATTTGTCTTCTTATACACACACAGTTCATCTTTATTTTTGACAAAGCCAAACTCTTTGACTGTCATGTTAAATCGGATGTTCCAGCTCTTTGAAGCCTACTTTAATCCATAAATGGATCTCTTTAGCTTACATACTTGATTTGCCCTCCCACTTGAGATAAATCTCTCTGGCTGTGTCATATAGACCTCTTCCTTTAGATTACCATTGAGAAAAGCAGTCTTGATGTCCATCTACCAGATCTCATAATCATAGTATGCTGCTATAACAAGCAAATTTCTGATGGACTTGAGCATAGCCACTAGTGAGAAGATTTCATCATAGTCAATTCTTTGCCTTTGTCTGAAATCCTTCACCACCAACCTAGCTTTGTTAGTTTCTACTTGGCCATCTACTCCGATCTTCTTTTTGAAGACCCACTTACACCCTATTACAGTCACACACTCAGGTGCATCAACCAAGGTCAATACTTGGTTGGTATACATCAAGTCCATCTCAGATTTCATGGCTTCCAGCCATCTGTCTGAGTCTCTACTCATGACATCTTCTGAATAGGTCAGTGGATCATCATCCTGAATGATGTTGATCAAATTATCATTCTCAATTGGGAAAATCATATCTCAAAAGTGCTTGACATACTCTATCTGACCTTTAAAAAGGAGATGTGTATTGTGGATGTACCTCATCCTTAGGTACTTCTGATTGATGATCTTCTTGAGGTTCAACCACTAGTATTTCTGGATCGATTTATAGATCATGAACTTTCATAAGTTTAATATTCCTTCCACTGTCTCCTTCTTGGATGAATTCATTTTTCAAGAAAGTGGTATGCCTACTAATAAATACCTTTTATTCAGTTAGGTGGTAGAAATAGTATCCATTAATTTTTTTAGGATACCCTACAAATCTACACTTGTCTGATCTAACACTAAGCTTATGTCTAAAAATATTTTTGACATAAGCAGGACAGCTTCAAATCTTAAGATGTTTAAAATTAGGCTTTCTTTTCTTCCATATCTCATATGGTGTACTTGCAATAGATTTGAAGGCACTCTGTTTAATATGTATGTAGCAATCTCTAGAGCATATCTCCAGAAAGATATTAAAAAATTAGTGAAGCACATTATGGACCGCACCATATCCATCAAAGTGTGATTCCTCCTTTCTGCTACACCATTTAGCTGAGGTATATAAGGAGGGGTCCATTCAGAGAGAATACATTTACTTTTAAGATGATCAAGAAATTCATTAGATAAGTATTCTCTCCCCGATTAGATCGAAGAAACTTGATACTTTTTTTCAGTTTGTTTCTCGATCATACTTTGATACTCCTTAAACTCATCAAAGACTTCAGATTTATGTTTCATAAGATTCACATACCCGAACCTTGATAAATCATTTATAAAGGTAATTAATAGGAGTATCCTTCTCTGGCCTGAGTTGTCATTGGTCCACATACATCTATGTGTACTAGGGCTAACAACTCATTCACCCTCTCTCTATGCCTAGAAAATGGAGTCTTAGTCATCTTACCTATGAGACAAGATTCATAAGTTCCCAATGATTCATAATCATACAGGTTAAAGAATTCTTCTTTGTATAACTTGTTTATCCTTGACTCACTAATATGACCAAGACGGTAATGCCAGAGATATGTGATATTCACATCTTCTCTCTTTTTTTCATATTTTTCTCAATATAAAAAATATTTTCATTGAGTGTAAGAATTAAAAGATTGTTATCAATATAACCACTGCCATAAAATTCATTAGAAAAGAAAATGGAGCATCCATTTTTTATTAGTCTTATTTTATAACTTTATTTTAATAATAAAGGTATAGAAATAATATTTCTAATGATCTTTGGCATATAATAATAGTCTTTCAATTCTAAAATTTTATCTGAAGGCAAATAAATATATAGATTCTCACAGTCTCTACACTAATGGACTCTCCACTTGCACCATAGAGCTCGAGGTCACCTCTATTCAGATCTTTGATATTCTATAGTCACTGTAATGAATTATAAATATGCGATCTATAGAGAGTATCTAATACCCAAGTATTAAAGTCTGAGCCACTCAATGAAAAATAGGTCTATATTATATACACACCTTTTGGTGCTACACTTGCATCCTGCTTCAAACTTGCAAGATTATTCTAGCAATTATACTCCCAATGTCTAAATTTGCCACAAAATGAATAGATAATATCCTTATGGACATCTTTTCCCTTCTCATTATAACTGATCAATCCAAGGTTAAAAATTTTTCAGAACATTAAAGTTCTTCTCCAATATGAACCTAACTTGCAAGTTCCTCAACCCATCCACATAGTTGAGATCGATCAACTATTTTTATCTATGGTGTTATGTAGTGGAAATAAAAAAAACCATAATATAGACATAAATTTGCATAAATAAAGATCAATAGTATAGCAGATCACTAATGTTTGACATGCATAACTAGATGAAGACTTTTAAACTAGTTTTGTCTCTCACTATTTTATTGGATACCATAGGCCTCTCTTATGATAAACGAGAAATTCTAATCTGATTTCTTAATGGGATTGAGATCCTAATCCCTCATTGAAGTCTTATGGATATTATAACAAATCTTAATAAATTCAAAAATAGAAAAACCTATCCAATTACATCTCATGCAACTCTCAACATAATTCTTGCCTCTAGAAACACTCATAGCCTTGTGAATATCACAACAAACTATAGTATTTTTTAGTTAAGTCAGATTCTTCATTTTCATACAGTCATATCTGAAAAATACTGTCCTTGTGGATATCACAATAAAGCAACATATCCAAAATATACTGTAAAGCTTCTAATATGTACCAAGATAAATATTCATCAATCTCTATAGCAAGCCTTATGGATATCACAATAAACCTACTATGATTTTTGACAGAATATTGACTAGGCATGAAGGAAGGTATATGTAGTGTTCTAAACACTAAGCTATCTTCATTCAAGATTCGAACTAATCCAATTGATCAAAAAAATGTTAAGATTGGTGGAGGTTCCCCCGCTACATTTCTTAGATACCAATAAAATTGACCAAACCAGCAATAGAACCAATTAAATAACCACCGCACTTGAAACACTCCTTAGACACCAATTGATTAATCGATTCAAAAAAATAGGTCAGCTACTGGTTCACAATACTATAACTTAATATAATTTTTATGAGGACTTCAATAGTCTCAAGTACATCCTAAATCAATCAATCATAATGATGCAATAATATAGTTGTATCTTAAAAATCATAACAACTAATCATAGCATATAATCATATCTCTAAGATATGAAAATATAATCATATAATATGATTATAATTAAGTATCTCAAGCATATCACATATGCATAAAATTCTAATAATATACATAAATACAAAATACTCTTTTTGCAGTTCTTCTTTTTGGGACATCACAGTGGCACCCCTATACGCCATAAGAGTACCCTATGAAATAAGAAGAGAGAGTCTTTAAACCCTACTTACTCTTATGATCGGATGGTCTGGTGATGAATTTCAATTAGAGTACTAAGCTACTAAGAAAGATTCTATACATACATCATGCATTTAACATAAAATATATCGGTAAGACATGCTAGGGTTTGGATGTTCAATCGGGTTCAACCCTTGACCCGACTTGAACCAAAATAAAAATCCATGCTTGATCATAATCAAGATAATAATTTAATCTTTAATTATATAGATCAAGATAGGCTCTGAAGTCATTATTGGATTTCAGTGGTACAGCAGAAGGATTAGGTGTTTAAAATTTTTATTAAAAATATCCGATGCACCAGAAACCCTAATGCCCAAAAACTCTTGATTATATAATCAAAGTACAATAAATGTAAATTAAGATAAGAAGAATACTTGTAGTGCTAATCCAATTTCTACAAGATGTCTAAGTGTCCACCCTCCAATGATGATCCACACAGAAATTGAACCAAGGACAGTGCTCCTTCTTCACCTTGCTTCAAGAGTTCTAGCCTCTAGAACTCAACCAGCCACCAATCAATCATATCTTCCTCCAGACCTGAGTTTGAATCTTTTCGAACCACCCACTAGATTTGACCACTTTTTTTTAGATCTCTTAAACCCTTAGAGCTATTAGGATTAGGCTTGTCTTAAAAGAACAAGCCTTTGTCCTAAACCCTAGAGTTGTAAGAGAGGGAGAGAGGGAGTGGATAGGAGATGTAAGAATTGAAGGATCACCCCATCTGCCATCCCCTATTTATACTACCAGATGGGGTGCCAATAGAGAAGGCACACCTCATCTAGAACAGCATATCAAGTCCTCATATTACTTATTTGAGAGTCTTTAAACAGAAAGACTCTTCAGGGTGTGATACATCGATTTCAGTCCCCTCACATGCACATGCCCAAAATAAGATGCTTTTCACATCTCTTCTGACTTCAGATCAGTGTAAAAAATTGCCACATAATACTTTATTCAAATAGGAAGGACGTCACCAAGTGACACCTTATTTAGATAAGTATTTATATGTGAGGAGGACTCTTCACCGAAGAGACATGTGAGTACCTTCTCGTTGTCGCACATGCGCATGCCTAGAAAAGGGTATCAAAAGTGACCTTTCATAATCTAATAATTTTTTAAATTTTTATCATGTGATCAACACTTAAGATTGATCCTTATCACAAAAATTATTAGATAAAAAAGTCACTTAAGACTCCTTAAACAGAAGGAGTCTTCTCATCCCTTCGTGCATCCAGAAAATCTGTCACACGTGTGGCAAGATTCCAGAAATTTTTTGATGCACAATCTGAAGGATTTTTCATACTTTAAAAGGTGTGATAAGTGGTTTATCATCTGATCTTATTTTTATAAAAAATAGAGATCCAAAATAGAAGGACTCTCAGTCCTTCTCCACACCAAAAGCAAAGAGCATGTGCGCTCAGCATATTTGCACCAAGAGTCCTTCTTAAGTTGGACTCTTAGTTATTTGGTGTGTACACCAGATATGGTGCCTCTTTTTGACTGCTTCTAGATGGCTTGACCTGACCCAAATGCCCATCAAATTGGACTAATAAATCAGTAAGATATGAGACCAAATTGATCTCCAAAGGAGCTAGGGTTGACACACGTGCTAGCATGCTTATCGGAACCCTGATTGAATCCAAAATTTTGATCAACCTTTTTCAAAAAAGTCCTTGCCCAATTTTTATATGTGTTAACCCATTGGGTTCGACATCTAGTTTGCAGTAGATCTAGGTGCAAGTTGACCTAATTTGATTAGACTTTAATCTAATCGATTTAGGTCTAATCGAGCTAACTCGATTTCAATAATTAGAACGCTTTCTAATTGATGATCGAATTAAACTCTTTAATTCGATCAGACCTACAAATCAAAATTGATGTCTAGCAATGTATCATAACTATCCAAAAGATATAAAATTTGATGAAAATACTAAATATATCTTTCAGTGATAAGTTACTATGTAATTCAATCATTCGATCATCCCTGCACCCTGAATATGTTCATTAGTATAGAACCATGTCAAACTCAAACATATATTCATATCGATTCTTAACTAACCAATGATGACTCCAATGAAAAAGTATTAGAAACTCTTTCTAATCTCCTTCCTACTTTTGGCCAAAATTTTTTTTTGAATCATCTAGGAATGAGAATACATAGGATGTGATCTCCTCTTACTAGGAGTGATCGTTCTATGTTAACCTACTCACAATCTTCATACACACTCTACCATATCCAGAATACCCCGTACATATCTTAATGCCATATTTGAGTATGAACCAAAATATAGATTTATGTGCATAAGGTTCCATGGTGGCCTTAGGTCTTAAGATCACTTGCACAACTCTCACTTAAAGAACCATCTTTGATATGCAAGTAAGGCTTCCATAAGATGTTCTCTTTCATCGAGTCAATTCAATAGACTTATTTTCTAAATGAGCACCCACATCCTTGATTAGTGTCCCATACAAGTGGCTAGTGAGATCTGCCACCCTCTCCATCGAGCATACATAGGATGTGCCAGTCTATTTGAAATATTGATCTCCGACTCAATGTTCCTACGATCACAAATATTTAAGATTAAGATTTTAGAATTTTAGGTCTCACCAATATGACCCATTCATATCTCTTAAAATTATTATCCTAATCTTTGAGGTTCATCATAATCTTAGATATAATAAGATATAACTAATTTGATGAATCAATACTTTATTTTATTATCAAATAATAAATATCATTATATGAGTTAAAAAATTACAAAGAAAAGTCCTATCACAACACTTATGATTGGCTTATAGGGTACTCTTCTTTCACTCTACGCCTAGGGCCCTCTTTGAGGACCCAAAATAAGAGGATAGCTTCCTCCTCATCAAGAGAGAGCTCTTTAAGTCACATCGAGATTCACTCTGATAATGAGTAGGCTATTTAGGTTTAGGCTATCTTTATCTTTACTTTGCCTTTTTGCTTTGACTTTTGATATATCTCTGATGTATTGTTTGGAGACACTTTTTGTGAAATAATACAAATTTTCTTATTGGCAATGACTAATTTATGAAATACAAAAATGACTTATCATTATTTATGTCTTGTGTGTTGTGCAATGTGCAGTGACTTAATTGTATTCATTATGTGCAATGTCTTGTATGATGCTTCATTATTTTGTTGATGATCAAAAGGGAGAGAGAATATTGAGCATAGTCAAGAACCCTTGAAACATAATCACAAATTAAGGGGGAGTACCTCAGTGAAAGTCTAATGAAAAGAAATGAAAAGAAGAAAACCTTTTAAGGGGGAGTACCTTAATGAAAGATTAATGAAAAGAAAAGAACTTTTTATGAAAAGGAACCTTTTATGCACTTCAAAATTCCATTAATATTTTGATACCAAGTTGTAGGATTATAGCCCCTAACCAACTGCTCAATTTACATTTTGCATTACTTAAACACTATTTTTGATTTGGTTGAGTATCATTCCTTTTCAAAGGAAGAATCATTGAAATTCTATGTGCAAAGCTATGTTATACATTAAGTTTAAAGCGATACATTATATTACTTTAAGCAAGTTTGGTGTTATCATTTTATTTTTATGCTTAATATTTTATCATCATAAAAAAGATAGAGATTGTTGACCCAAAGAATAATTTTAATGATTATAAAATATTGAAATATAAAAATTAATCTAATGTTTTCGAAGTTTGCCTTGAGAATGCCTTTGTAAGAAGATAATATTTTTAGTAATCTTTGGAATCACTTGGGAAGCGTTTGAGCCAAAAAAATTCAAGTTTGAAAATAAATTAAATGAAAAAAATCAAATTAAGAAAGTTGAGTCGACTCATGATCTGAAGTAGTCGACTCTGGCATATTTTGGCACTAGCACATATGACTGGCATGCCTACAAGTCGACTCATGGATGTTCTGAGTCGACTCTCTCAATGACACAAAAAATTAAACTTTTATACATTCAGCAAGAGTCAACTCATAGATATGGATGAGATCAAGCCGACTCATGCTCTTCATGAGTCGACTCTTGGACCTTCATGAGTCATCTCTTCAGTCTATGAGTCGACTCTTGAGCTCCTGACAGTTTAAACAGCTAGTTTTGTTGGAGGTCCCATTTTATTAAATTTTTTTTAAATGACTAGTTTTCACTCTCAGTGATAAAAAATGGCTGGAATTGAGTTCAAAACATATAAAACTTGATAAAAATTGAATGAAAACTTAAGAAAAAATTGAGTGAACACAAGAGAGAACAACTTTCAAAGAAAAGGAGCCCATTGTCAGTATTTACTGCATTTCAGAGAGTTCAACAACTTTCCAACTCTTGATTCTTGTGAGGGCAATTAAGAAGAAAAGAGTGAACATTAAGTGCAAGCATTCAAATCTTCTCCAAGCAAGCTTCATCGACAACAATCAGCTCATTTGAGGAGCTTTTCTTCTATTATAAATTTTTTTCATTCTGAATTTTTTATAACAAGTTTCGGAGGGTCTGAAACTTGGACAAAGATTTGATCCAAACCTTTAAATTGGATTGAAAGACTTGGATAAAAACTTATAAAGATTTTGATTGGTTGATCTGGGTTAAAACTAATTGGATTGTTTGTGAGTCCGGTGAAGCAAACTTGTTGTATTCTTTGAGAATATAGTAAAATTTTCGAGTAGGAGCTTGGAGAGTGGATATTGATACTTGGAGTACATCGAATCACTATAAAAATCTTATTGTATTTGTTTATGTAGCTATTTCTCTTTCTATTTATATTTCATTTAGCTTGCTATTCACTGCACTTCACTTAATTAGTTTTGCAAAGTAGCACATACTTATTTAAATTATTAAAAATTCAATTTATCCCCTCTCTTAAGTTGTCTAGTTGAGCAACAAGGGCCTTTCTTGATGATTTTGGTTGACTATAGTGATGGGGTCCTAATCTATGGCCATTAGATAGTGTGTCGGTGCCCATCTTGGTCTTTATTGGACACTATTAGAATTGGTCACCCTTGATTTTTGTTGAATGATCTATACTTTAGTTCAACCATGATCAGATGAAATCACCTTGATTCAACCGATTGAAATATTTGGGCACTTCCGCTTGGCCTACCATATGAAGGTGTCAGAACTTAAAATATTTATTTTTAAAAATAATCATAGTAAAATTTGATAAAAATATAATTTATAAATATTAGGCTTTGAGAAAGATTTTTAAAATTAATTGGATCTATTGGTTGGGTCTGCTTGTAAGGTAAATAATGTAGCTCTTTTGGGACATGAAAAATGTTTTAAAGAAAAATAGTTTTGATTTGAGATAGATTTGAACTTGTAGTCAGACTATGTTTCAATGTCTTGCCAGTAGAGATTGTACATTGGTGTTTTGATACCTTGCTTGTAGGGGTTATATGTTGGTACTTCGATTTCCTACTAGTAAGGATTTTAGGTTGGTATTCTAATATGCTGCCAGTGGGATTATACATTGGCATTTTGATACTTTGCCAGTAGAGGTTATATATTAACACTTTGATATCCTACCATTAAGGGATTATATGATGGTACTTTGATTATTATTGAGTTAATTTTTTAGCTTAGCCATAAGGTGTATGTGGCTATAGTTCATGACTAACGAGATGAACTTGAAATTTTGAGGGAAACTAGATTTATGATCAGATTTGGTTTGCATGTATGATATTTTGATGATGTTATATATTTAGATCTAGATTTTGAATCGATGAATTCAATATGTTATTTCTTGAAAATTGATATTTTTTTATTGGCTAATTTGTTTAGTTAAAATATTTATTGCTTACTAGAATGTTTAGCTCATTATCTAATATTTTACTATTTTTATATATTTAGAGAACTAACTTGACCTAATGATTCATTATGGGAGAGCAATTAGAGATAGAATTTTGACATCTTTATTTAGTTTAGTTTTTTATTAAAGTTTGGTATAAGACTTTAGACTTTTGTTGTTTTTATGAGATATTTAATTTTGATTGTTATTTAAATTTTAAATTTATTTAATTAATTATTTATTCCACTGCTTGCTTTATAATATTATGATGAGATACTTTACATGCTTACAGAAAGAGTTCTATGAGTGTACGGTGGTTGTCACAACCTCTGTTAGTGATCTCGAATTGGGGACAAGACAATTATAATGATATTAGAGAAAAAATGAATAAATTATAACAGATATAATCAAATGTACTTTAGGTGGGTAGTGACTAGGGATATTGGGTCATTAATTTATGTTGACTTTAGTAAAAGTTATCTTAGTGTAGAGTAGTATTTGGTTTGAAAAATTATTTAATGAGATCGGAGAGTATTAGTAGTTTAAATCAGAGTACATAGTGGAAGTGTGATGATCTGAATTATTCTTAAAATAATCAAGATAATAATTTGATTTGAAAGCTATAATAATGAAAGACTTGACAAAAAGAGATTTTTAATGAAACAAAAGAGAAGCCACTTAAAAATTGGAGGACGTGTGAGGAAGAAGTACCCCTAATTTTTTTAAAGATTTGGGTAAGGAAAATTTTGAGCACCAAATTTTTTCTTGGGAGAAGAATGTAAAAGCTCAGCCTATTTACTAGCCTAGCCTTTAGGCTCAACTTGATATTAGGATAAGGCTCGAAGGCCTGTTTCTAGAAGAAAAAAGGGAAAGCCCCTATTCAAAGCTAAGAAGGAGATGGAATCCATCTCCTATTCTGACATTAGCGAGATCCACGGGCTATTTAGCCACCCCACCACTTTCTCGAGAGGCATCTCATATCTCTCACTCACTCTCTCTCTTCTCTTAAGTTAGGATTTTTGTCGCCATCTATCATGCCTTCCATATTTATGGTGACCAAGAACCCACTATCACCCTCACTAGCACAAGGTAAGGAGCCTCGAACCTTTTAATTCATCTTCCTTCCCACCTTCCTTGGCCATAGGATCAAGGATCCAACTGGCTATCGATGGAACTTTAAAAAAAAAAAAAACTCGAGCAACTATTTTCTCCTACTTTTTTTTTGATTTTTCTAGCCTTATTCATTTTTCTAGCCACCTTCGCCATTAGAGCTCATCGTCCAGGCCTCCATTTAGTCCCTCACAATGGTGTATAGCCAAGGCCTAAGCCTTGATTGTAAGATACCAGGGGATTCATAGGTTAAAGGGTAGAAGCTTGTTTAACTATTTTTTTAATTCTAACTATTTTGTTTGATGCTGACTATTAGTTGTGGGACTATGCTGTCGTGGCCAATAGCATTGTTGGCCATGAAGGAACCAAATCTAGGATTTCAGGGTTAGATCTTAAAATTTTTTCAAGATTAGATAGTAGAAGACTAAAATAAATTAAAATTTATCTTATAAAATTAGAGAATCTCTAGATCTAAGATCTTATTACATGATTATTATATGATATTAAATTAAAAATTAAAATATAAAGAGCAAGAACTATATGTTGATCACATCAACATGTTTCTATACTACATCTAATGTATGTAAAATATAATAGATCAGATCTATTACCTTGCAAGTTAGATGTTCTAACTTTGCTGATCCGAGCTTGAGGATGATGTTGTGAGCCGCACATATATCCGACCTCTAGGAGTTATCTATACGAGCTCACGAATCACGATCAGAAGTCCTGGTCCAAGAAATCAGCACAGTATGCTAGTACTGTGCTGATCCTTCTTCGATGGTCGATCAGATACCTCCTTCTTCTTGATTTGGACTCTTTCAAAGATGAGAAGTAGGAGAAGGAGTTTTAGATATAAGACACTCTTAGAAAACTCACAAATAGAGGAAGAAAAGAGGTGAACTTAGCAACCCTAGAAGAAGACCCTCTTCTTCTTCTCTTTGCTCTAACCTAAATACTTAGGTTTGTGTCTATTATATCTCCATGCCCCAACACCCTTTCTCTATGATTTTCACATTCCCCAAAGGTCTCTCAATGCTCTATAATCGACATAAATTTTAAGAAAAATTCATCTTAAATAAATAGATATGAAGAATCCCTATGTAGGTTAAATACCTAGTCAAGAAAAATCCAAACAGGGCAAGACAAGGGGTGCCCAACTCTTGGGTGCCCCCTCCTTCTTTTTCTACAATGAACCACTAGCAAAGGGTGTACAATATGTGCCATAAAAGTCATAAAAATATCAAAAAAAATCTAGATAAAATCAATGCCATAAGGAAAGAGTTTTGATTTCCTAAAATTCTATCTCATAGAATTTGAAATCCAAACTAATTCCTACTTTGACTTGGTCCACAACCATATTCCATATAAGAGAGAAAGAGTTGAAAGCTTTGGGCATGCATGAAGGCCTAGGAGAGAAGGTTTTGTCACACAAAATAAGAGAGAGTGGGCGTGGGGGCCTAAGGTGGAATCCTAGTCTTACTAGGATTCAATCTATGACTTGTTCAAATTTGGTTTCTCAAACTAAATCAAACCAAAACTAAATCAACTCAATTAAAATAGGTCTTAATCTAATTAAAAATCTAATTTAATCAGATTAAATTAAATTTAAATTTGATTTAATTTTTTAATCTAATTAAAAATTAGGTTGATCCAAGTCCTAATTGAACTAGGATTAGTTTTTTCTTGCACTTGGCTTATCCAATAAACCAATTGAACTTGATCCAATCAAGCTCAAACCAAATATAATTAAATCATATTCAATTAGACTTAATCTCAGCCTATTGGCTTAAGCAAATTAAGCTAATTAGCAATCAAATTGCTAATTGATCCTCCTACAGCACTTGTACTAGGTTAAATGTCAATCGCATTGATCGTTTAACCCTAGAATGATTCTTAATCATTGATCAACTATTCGATCAGATCATGAACTCTAATGTATATAACTTCATAGGTCTGAACCTAAACTGATAATATAGGAATAAATTTTTATACCAATCAAAGTGACCATCTAGCATGGTACCCGACGGCCAGATAGGTTGAATGTGTAGAACAACATCCTTAGAACCCATACGGATATAGTTTCCATATAATTCATCTCCTTGACCAAAATGCTCATAGGACACCTCAGAGTTCAACTGTCAACTCTGATCAGATTGTCCACATTGTATTTCAAAATATCAAATCTATCTGATAGATTATCTTGGCCAAGGTTTTGCTAAATTGAAATATAGTGACTCATTCTTCTCCAACTCTTGGAGTGGTCAATCCCATCTTGATCACACTCCAAGCTCGATGATGAATTTTCTCAACCACACAGCTTTCTTTACGGCATCCGATGCTGTGATGTACTCCACCTCACAAACAGAGTCTACCACAATATACTGCTTGAAACTCTTCCAGCAGATGGCTCCATCATTCAGAGTAAAGATATAACCCGACATATTTTTGCTGTCATCATGGTCAGATTGAAAGCTGAAATCTATGAACCCCACAAGTTTCAGATCTGACTCACCATAAACCAACGATTGGTCCTTAGTATTTCTCAAATACTCAAGGATGGCTTTAACCACTTTTCAGTGATTTTTTTCAGGATTAGATTGGTATCTATTCACTACTCCTAGTGAGTATGTCACATCTGACCTTGTACATATCATGACATATATGATAGATTCTACGGTAGAAGCATATGAGACTCTACTCATACGTTCTCTCTCTTCAGGAGTTGTCGGACAATCCTTCTTAGAGAGAGAAATTTCATGGCCTATCGATAGATAGTCCTTCTTGAAATTCTCCATGCTGAAGCTCTTCAACACAGTGTCTATGTACATGGACTGGGATAACCCAAGCATCCTTTAAGATCTATCCCTATAGATCTTCATCTCTAGGATGTAGGATGCTTCACCCAAGTCCTTCATGGAGAACTACGATGATAATCAAACTTTTATTCCCTGTAGTACGGGGATGTCATTCCCAATTAAGAGAATATCATCCACATACAAGATAAGAAATATCACAACTAGACCATTTGCCCATTTATAGGTGCAAGGCTCTTCTCCGTTCTTAACGAAGCCATACATTTTGATCATCTTATCAAAATGCATATTTCAACTCCAAGAAGCTTGCTTCAATCCATAAATAGATCTCTGAAGCTTGCACACTGTGGACTCATCTGTGGATGTAAACCCCTTAGGTTATATCATATACATCTCTTCGATCAGCTCTCCATTCAGGAAAGCTATCTTTACATCCATCTGTCAGATCTCATAATCCAGATGGGCAGTTATTGCAAGCATTATCTGAATGGATTTGAGCATTGTCACAGGAGAGAACGTCTCGTTATAGTCAATACCATAATGTTGATGATACCCTTTGGCAGCTAGACAGACTTTATAGGTCTCCACCTCTCCGTCTGTGCCCCTCTTCTTTTTGAAGACCCATTTACACCCAATGGATTTAACCCTTTCAGGTGGGTCAACCAATGTCCATACATCGTTGACCTTCAAGGACTCTATTTCAAATTTTATGGCTTTAAGCCATTTCTCAGAATCAGGTCTCTGCATTGCATCCATATAGGTGATCAGATCCTCATCATTCTCATTGAGTTCGATGGGATCACCGTCCCAGATCAAGAAATCACAGTATCTGTCTGGCTGACGTGGTACTCTATCGGATCGCCTTAATGGTGCAGGTACATTGGACTCCGAATCTGATCTAATCAAATCTAACATAGGTTCAGCTATTGGTGTCGGTCCTTCTACCTGTTGAACTTCATCAAGTTCAACCTTAGAGGCAACGGTTCCTTCACCAAGGAACTTCTTTTCTAAAAAGGTTGCCTTAAGGCTGACGAACACCTTTTGTTCGTCGGCATTGTCAGACCTAGGTCCAAGATTATCTGTAACTAATCGTTTGACATAGGCCGAGCACCCTCAGACTCTAAGGTGTGAAAGTGCTGGCTTACGCCCTATCCATATCTCATATAAAGTCTTAATTATAGACTTACTTGAAATCCTATTTAACAGATAACAGGTCGATTCAAGTGCATATCCCCAAAAGGATATCGACAAGTTGGCAAAATCCATCATGGATCAGACCATGTCTAATAGAGTCTGATTTCTCCTTTCAGACACACCATTATGCTGTGGTATTCCTTAAGGAGTCCATTGGGAGAGAATCTCATTCTCTCCTAGATATATGAGAAACTCACCATAAAGGTATTCTCCTCCTCGATCAGACCGAAGAGTTTTAATACTCTTTTCAGTTTATTTTTCTACTTCACTTCAAAATCATTTGAACATTTCAAATAAATTTGACTTATATTTCATCAGATAGACATATCTATATCTGGATATATCATCCGTGAAAGTGATGAAGCAGAAATATCCACCTCTAGTACTTGTGCTCATGGGCCCGCATACATCAGTATGTACTAGGCCCAAGAGCTCAGTAGCTCTCTCACCTTTTTCAGTAAAAGGTGACTTGGTTATTTTATCGAGAAGACAGGACTCATAGGTTGGAAGTGATTCACAATCACTGACTTCGAGGATTCCCTCTTGAATCAACCTGTTTATCCTGTTCTTGTTTATATGATCTAGCCTACAATGCCATAAGTAGATATCTGATACACTATCTAATCTAGGGTGCTTTTCTGTAGAATAGACTACATTAATAGGTTATGATAACATATACACACCATTATTCAAATATCCATAAAAAATAATAACACCATTCATAATGATATTACAAACTTATTTCTTTATTGAAATTTTATAATCATTTTTGGTCAGAAGGCCTACAGAAATAATATTTTAAAAAAAAAACTGAGATAGAAATAATAATCATTAAGAACAATGGTATGGGACTCAAATACAAGTTTCAAGATTTCTAATGCTAGAACTGGAATTGGTCTTCCATCTCCAATGTTCAGGAACCTCTCGTCTTGCTCGAATCTCCTACTAACCTGCAACCCCTGCAACGAATTACAAATTTGGTAAGGGCTACCGATATCCAATACCAGTCAGTTATATCACAAATAGAGAAATTGCAAGGAGTTATTATATAAATACCTTGCCCAGCAACAGCTTGCTTCTTTCTCTACCTATTCGGATCCAGGAAGGCAATGTACTAAGGACAGTTCCTCTTCCAGTGCCCCCGCTTCTTGCAAAAGAAGCATTCAGTTTGACTCTTATCGGGCTTGATCTTTCTGGTCTGACCCTACACAGATGTCCTAGCCTGAACTTGCAACTTCTTCACTATCTTCTTCTTGTTCTTCTTCCCTTTCTCAAAGGGTCGAGAACCAGAAGATGAACCTCCCACTAAGTTCTCGACTCCTTGTGGAGTTGGTGATCTTACTCAAAGTTCTGAAGCAACCTCAGTAATCTGTGGTAGTTTACTTCAGGCTTTGTCATTTTATAATGAGTGAGGAATGGGAGATAAGACTTGGACAGCGAGTTCAGTATTGCATCGTTCTCAAGCTGCTCATGAAGGAAAAGTCGAGCTTGCTCAAACACTTCATCAGCTCAATCATGTACAATACATGATCAGTGATAGAGGCACCATCTCGCATTTTGGCGTTGAAGATGGCACAACTAGTCTTGTGCCTCTCCACATCATCGGGTGTGCCAAAGGCATCCTCCAACACTTGAAGCATATCTTTTGGCTGAGCCGTCTCAAATCTGCGATTGAACTCATTGCTCATGGCAGCCAGCATGATGCAGCACATCGTGATCCGGTCACTGAGCCACTTCTGGTAAGTGTCTCTGATTGTTCCACGTGCATTGGCAGTTGGCTCCTCAGGTGCAGGATCTGTTATCACATATAGGATCTGTTCATGCTCCAGGACTATCTTCAACTTTTGATACCAGCTATCAAAGTTGGATCCCACCAAATTTTTATTGTCCAACAATGATCGGAGCGATAGGGAAGTGGCCATATCTGCACAAAGGAAAATCATAACCTAATTAGTAATTGATTCATTAAACCTAAAATTTAGACTTTAATCAAAAGGTTTCTCCCACTATTTTATTCAAATTGGTAGTCTCTACCTCCAATTCGAGGAATTATCCTAATTCTTTAATGGATACTAGAATCCACTTAGACTGCACATAAGTCCAACTTTGGTTGGCCAACCCATGTACATCTAAGGGTAGGTTCTGTTGGGAATAGTATCCCAAAGCCAATCGTCAGCCTGTTGACGGTTGTGCTCCTTTTGTATTAGTACATGAATTATAAATAAATAAAAGTTATTTTGGTATTTTTTTCATCACAAATGTTTCATCTTCTAATGAACTCCTGTGTTGTGGTGAAGTCCTTAGGACTATTTAGACTCGATAAAGGAGGATTTGTCACCTAGTCCTTAAACATGTTCATGACCAAATGATACATTGTTACCAAGGACGACAATGTTTATCGAGCATAGGTCGTTGTGTGCCATATGGGTTGGTTGTCCTCATAATCAAAGAGTGTGGAGACACTGGTATGGCATACAGGTGAGATGTAATGGTACATCTGCACTGAACGTGACCAACTCCAGAGCTATTTCTGCTGTCAAGATTTGCTCCGATGGGATATGGGTATAAATGTCCCTCCGACCTGAGACCGCCACGGTGACTTGCAAGCAACTCACTGCACTTAGGCACTGGACTACCTGAATTTCTAATTCAGTGACGGAAGGTTGCTGGGTGTAGTCAAGTACTTGACTTGTCGGTGCGTGTGTCAAGATGGGATTGACCACTCCAGTTTAGGAGCTGTGTACAGTCGTGTTTCAATTTAGCAAAACCTTGGCCAGAGTAGTCCTAGTGAGGAGTCACAGGACTAATTGAGTTGAGCACGATTCGGATGATATCATCAGGGTTGACAGTTTAACCCTGAGTCGTCCTAAACACAGGGGTCAAAAGGGATGAATTATACGGTAACCACATTCACGTAGGTTCTGAATGTTACGATTGCGATTATTCGATCTATCCGATCATCGGGTACCATTGCTAGATGGTCACTTCGATTAGTACAGAAATTGGTTCCTGTGCTACCGACTTAGGTTCGAACCTGCGGGGTCACACACATTAGAGGTTCTTTTCTGATCTGATGGCTGATTATGAGTCTTATCTATCTGGGACTCTATGATTGAGAATTAGGATTCTCTAATCATGAGTTCCACACATTTTGGGTACCGGGGTCAAAATTTTGAATTTCAAATTTTGAATTTCAAATTTGAACTCTTTGATCAGGGTTTCATATCGATGGTCTCTGATGCCTGATTGCCCATCGAATTTGGACTCAATATTTATGAGAAGTTTAATTACTGATTTAATCACTAATTAACTCAATTTGATTGAGTAATTATTTTTGGATCAAGTTCAATTGAATTGGATTCAATTTGGATTGACCCGATTAGGTTAAATGTTGACCTAATCGCTAAGGTGGTTTAGTCCCTGATTTGATCAGGGGTTAGGTTTAGTTAATTCTTGATTTGATTAGGATTTTATTGAGCCTAATTAAGCCTAATTATGTTGGGTTTAATCTGGTCTAATTATGCTTAACCTATTTTAAACTAGGTTGGCTCAATTTGAATCAAACCACCTTGTTTTAAATTCCCTGCGACACCCAACATCCTTGCACCCATTTGAATTCACGAGAAGAAACTTCTCATGAAATTTTTCTCATGCAAAACCCTTCCCCACGCCCTCATTTGTGCACCATATGGATGGATAAAATAATTAGTTAGCCATTCAAATTCAAAGCATGTTTGAATTTGAATGGATAACTTATCACTTGCCCTTTCATCCTTATCCATTTTGTGTGCCACATTACTTACACGAGAAAAGGTTTCTCATGAAATATTTTCCATGCACAAAGAGCCATGCCCCTTCTCTTCTCACACCCAAAAGGATAGGGATAAGTTGGTTTTTGTTTGAATTCAAATTTGATTTGAATTCAAATGTGTAACCTCTTGTCTTTATCCTCTCATACGGATAAGACACGTTCGACGTTGTTTTAAAAAGAGAAGAAATGTGGGATGTGTGTAGAAATTTTAGGAGAGAAACTTTGGGGTGTGAGGAAGGCTTCTGCGCAAGGTGAAGGTCCAAAACCTTCCGAGAGAAAAAGAAAGAAAAGAGAGAAAATTGGGCATAGGGTTTTTGGTGTGTACCCTAGGGTTTCTACCTAGGGTTCGGGAAGTGAGATTGGTATGCCACGAGTGTCGTGAGTCCACCAAATTTTACGGAGAGATCCATCAGCCTCTCAAGCAACTGTGTAGATGATCTAGAGCATCTGAGAAGTCAGCACACATCGATCGAAGGAGTTCGATCAACATCTACCATCAAAAGGGTAAAATCATGAACTAGCATTCGTGAGGAGCTGATCAGACGGGAGCTTCGTGTGGATGATCCGCAGAGGCCAGATATTTGTGTGGCTATGATGTGATGATCAGAGCCCCCCGACGGTGATCAGATTACGGTGATCGACTACCCGCAAAAAGATGATGTGTTCTGAACACAATACTGTAAAACGTTTACTGATTCAAATTTGAATTTCAAATTTAAATGCATGCTGTTGTATCATATTTAGATCCTAGTATAGGGTTAATTAGTATTAATTAATGAGATTAATTAATAATTCCACTGTAAAATAGTAATTTTGAAAAAGTTTTAAAATTATCATTTTACCCCTGCACTAAATTTTTGCTTCAAATGGTATCAGAGCATGGTTCTAGAATATGATATACATATGCATGCGTAGATTAAGGTGTAATCTATAAGTTTAAATTTGAAATTCAAAATTCAAAAAGATTTGAAATTTGAAATTTGTTAGAAGTTTAAATTTGAAATTTGAAATTTGGTTGAAATCTCAAATTTGAAATTTGAAATTTGAAATTTGAAATTCAAAATTTGAAATTTGAAATTTAAAATTTGGTTGAAATCTCAAATTTGAAATTTGAAATTTGAAATTCGAAATTTAAAATTTGAAATTCAAAATTCAAAATTTAAAATTCAAAGATTGGAAATTCAAAATTTGAAATTTGGTTGAAATCTCAAATTTAAAATTTAAAATTTGAAATTTGAAATTTGAAATTCAAAATTTAAATTTTAAAATTGGTATATTTAGATATACTTGATCCAAGTAGCAAGTAATCTAATTGGGTTGGTTGCCATGGCCGTCCGGTCATAGGAGAAAAGTAAGATTTAAAGGCCCTCTCTTCCCATTCGATGGAGTCTCCTATGGCGGTAGGGGTGCCGATGCAATTATATCCCATGTCGATGAAGCAGCGAAAGGACTTAATTAAGAAATTTATCATGAATGTGTTAGATTAGATCTAAAAGAAAATTTATGATTTATTTTGAGTTATTTTCTGTTATGAAATGAGCAATAGAATTGCTGTTTATGAAATGTGCTGACCCATTTGTGAAATGAGTTAACACATTTGGTGAACAGAAAATAAAATCTTTCAAATTTGAAAATTATTTTCGAAATGCCAAACCCTGACCCATCAGCCCAAGTACTTAATTAAAAGAATTAAGTGTTGTCTAGTAGGTCTAGAATTGTGAATTAAGACCTAAGACAATTGCATAAACTTGTGGGTCAATGGGTTAGATGAATTAGGTCCATAATTGGGTTAGACCTAAGATTAGTTTAAAAAATGGACTAAATGGAGTAATTGGTCAAATCTAATCAAAAATTGAATTAGATTAGATCAAGGATACTCTAGACTCAACTTCAATAGTTGTAGTTGAATGGGTCCATGTCTTTAACTAGACCAAGATGGACTTAATTCATGGCTACGCGGTGGAGCCCTATTTACTAAGTTGATCAAAATTGAAACTAATGAACCGGTTGGTGTCTAAGGTAAGTTCGGCAGTTTTGACCAGTGGTTCTTAAGCGGGAGCTACTCGCATTGATTCGATCATTGACGAGTTAATGGCAAATCCCCACCACTGATCTCACTTACCTGGCCAATCTGGTAAGTTAGATTTTGATTAGATCACTTGGTGATTAGAGCTCACCCATGTCATTAGATAAATCAGTGTGACTGATTTAGGTACTCCTAATGCCAGCTTTAATTAAATTCTTTTTTAATCTGACTTGGTGAAGTCAGTGGGAGGATTGAAATTGGCTGGATGATTTCTTCTCTACTATTCTTTAATAAAATTCTCAAAATTATTAGGTCCCTAAAATGATTAAGTTATAATGATAACTAAGTCATAGCCTCCCATTAAGTGAATGATAATGAGTCCATTAGTTCAATGATCATTGGAGGCCCAAAGGCCTGGTGCTCATTGGCTAATGGAATTATTATTCATAATATGATAATTTGATTGAGTCTTTCTGATGGTAGTTAGGTTGGCCGACCAAAGTCGGGCCTGATCATTTATTGGTCCGATTCACTAAATTAAGTCATGTTAATGGTTGGACCTAACCAGATCTTTTCAGTGGAGGCCAAAGCCTACTGATTAGGTTCTGGGGCAAAATCAATTACTAGAAGTTGTTTAGAGAAACAACTGGTTAAAAACCTACCCATAGATGCACATGGGTTGACCAACCAAAGTTGGGCTCGTGTGTAGTCTGTGTGGATTCTAGTACCCATTAAGGAATTAAAGTAATTTCTCGAATTGGAGGATGAGGCTACCAGTTCGTAAAAATATTGGAAAAAACTTTAGACTAAAATCCAAGTCTTTAGTATTAATTTATGTACTAATAGAGGTCTCGTTTTCCTTTAAGCAGCTATGGCCACTACCCTGTCGCTCCGGTCATTATTAGATAATGATAAGCTCATGGGACCCAATTTCGATAGCTGGTATCGAAAATTAAAAATCATCCTTGAGCATGAGCGGATCCTTTATGTAGTAACGGATCCAGCACCTGAGGAGCCAGCTCCGAACGCTAGTAAGGCGATCCGAGATACTTACTTGAAGTGGCTCAATGACCGCACCACCGTTCGATGTATTATGCTGGCAGCAATGAATGATGAGTTCAGCCGAAGGTTTGAGAACGCCCAGCCACAGGAGATGCTTCAAATGTTGAACGACTCCTTTGGCACGCCTGACGACGTTGAAAGGCACAAAACTAGTTGTGCCATTTTCAATGCTCGGGTGAGGGATGGGGCCTCAGTCACTGATCATGTACTGTACATGATCGAGATGATTGAGCGCCTAAGCAAATTGGGCTTTCCTCTGCACGAGCAGCTCGGTAAGGATGCGATCCTTAATTCCTTGCCCAAGTCCTTCCTCCCATTCCTTACTCATTTTTGAATGACAAAGCCTGCAGTAAATTACCACGGATTGTTGGGGTTGCTGCAGAACTTTGAGAAGGATCACCAACTCCATAAGGAGTCGGTGAATGTAGTGGGAGGGTCTTCTTCTCGTCGTCAACCCTTTGGGAAGGGAAAGAAGAACAAGAAGAAGAAAAATAAGAAGGTGCAATCTCATGCTGGGACAGTAGCACGGGGTTAGACCAAGAAGCGCAAGCACGACCAGAGCCAGGCGGAGTGCTTCTTTTGCAAGAAGCAGGGGCATTGGAAGAGGAACTGTCCTCAATACATTGCCTTCCTGGACCCGCACAGGCCAAAGAAGAAGCAAGGTAATTATATGATAACTCCTTGCAACTTTTCGATTTGTGATACTACTGTCTGGGTATTGGATACCGGAAGCCCTTATCATATTTGTAATTCGATGCAGGGTCTGCAGGTCAGTAGGAGATTTGATGAAGGCGAGAGGTTCCTGAATGTTGGAGATGGAAGCAAAATTCCAGTTCTAGCTTTAGGAATCATGAGTCTTGTAATCAATTCTCGTAATGTAATTCTTAGTGAATGTCACTATTGTCCAAGTTTTTTATTAAATATTATTTCTGTAGGCCTTTTGGCCATGTATGGTTATGATTTTTTAATAAAAAGAAATATTTGCAATATCATTTTGAATGGTGTTACAATATTTGTTGGATAATTAAATAATGGAATTTACTTACTATCACAGCCTGTTAATGTGGTTCAAAAATTTGGTAAACGCTCTAGAATAGATAATGTGTCAGAAGTCTACCTTTGGCATTGTAGGCTAGGTCATATCAATAAGAACAGGATAAACAGGTTGGCTCAAGAAGGAATTCTTGAAGTTAGTGATTGTGAATCACTTCCAACCTGTGAGTCCTGTCTTCTTGGGAAGATGACCAAGTCACCTTTTACTGGAAAAGGTGAGCGAGCCAGTGAACTCTTAGGTCTGGTACATTCTGATGTATGTGGACCCATGAGCTCAAGTGCAAGAGGTGGATTTTTCTACTTCATAACCTTCACAGACGACCTATCTAGGTATGGGTATGTCTATTTAATGAAGCATAAGTCGAAATCATTTGAAATGTTCAAACTATTCCGAAATGAGGTAGAAAAATAAACTGAGAAGTGTATTAAAACTCTTCGATCTGATCGAGGAGGTGAATACCTTTTCAATGAGTTTCTGACGTATCTAGGGGAGAATGGGATTCTCTCTCAGTGGACTCCTCCTGGAACACCACAGCATAATGGTGTGTCTGAAAGGAGGAATCGGACCCTGTTAGACATGGTTCAATCTATGATGGGGTTTGCTGGTCTGTCGATCTCCCTCTGGGGATATGCACTCGAATCAGCTTGTTACCTTCTAAATAGAGTTCTGAGTAAGTCTGTAGCCAAAACGCCATATGAGATATGGATAGGACGTAAGCCAGTACTCTCGCACCTTAGGGTTTGGGGGTGTCCGACTTATGTTAAACGTTTAATTACAGACAAGCTTGGACCTAGGTCTGACAAGTGTAATTTTATAGGGTACCCAAAAGAGACCAAAGGGTATTATTTCTACCTTGCTGATGAGCAAAAGGTGTTTGTCAGCCTTAAGGCAATCTTTTTAGAAAAGGAGTTCCTTAGTGAAGGAACTGTTGCCTCTAAAGTCGAACTTGATGAAGTTCGACAGGTGGAAAAACTGACACATGTTACTGAACCTGAACCGGATTTGATTAGATCAGATCCGGAGCCCATTGATTATGCACCCTTAAGGCGGTCTGGTAGAGTACCACATCAACCGGACAGATACTATGGTTTCTTGGTCCGGAATGGTGATCCTGTCGAACTTGATGAAAACGATGAGGATCCAATCACCTACATGGATGCAATGTAGAGATCTGACTCTGAGAAATGGCTAGAGGCCATAAAATTCGAAATGGAGTCCATGAAGGTCAACGATGTGTGGACATTGGTTGACCCACCCGAAGGAGTAAAACCCATAGGGTGTAAGTGGGTCTTCAAAAGGAAGAGGGGCGCAGACGGAAAGATGGAGACCTATAAAGCTCGTTTGGTTGCCAAGGGATATCGTCAACGTTATGGTATAGACTATGACGAGACATTTTCTCCTGTGGCAATGCTCAAATCCATTCAGATTATGCTTGCGATAGCTGCCCATCTGGACTATGAAATCTGGCAGATGGATGTGAAGACAGCTTTCCTAAATGGAGAGCTGGACGAAGAGGTGTATATGATACAACCTGAAGGGTTCACATCCACAGATGAGTCTAAGGTGTGCAAGCTACAGAGATCCATTTATGGACTTAAGCAGGCATCTCGGAGTTAGAACATACGTTTTGATAGGACGATCAAAACGTATGGCTTCGTTAAGAACGGAGAAGAGCCCTGCATTTATAAGTGGGCTAATGGTCCAGTAGTAGTATTTCTTGTATTGTATGTGGATGACATTCTCTTAATCGGGAATGATATCCCTGCATTACAGGGAATAAAGATTTGGCTATCGTCACAGTTCTCCATGAAGGATCTGGGAGAAGCTTCCTACATCCTAGGGATGAGGATCTATAGGGATAGATCCAAAAAGTTGCTTGGCTTATCTCAGTCCACGTACATTGATACTATGCTGAAAAGGTTCAGCATGAAAATTTCAAGAAAGGCTATCTACCGATAGGCCATGGAATTTCTCTCTCGAAGAGGGATTGTCCGACAACACCTCAAGAGAGAGAGCGTATGGGTAGGATTTCATATGCTTCGACAGTAGGATCTATCATGTACGCCATGATATGTACACGACCAGATGTGGCATACTCACTAGGGGTAGTGAGTAGATACCAATCTGATCCAGGAGAGAATCACTGGAAGGTTGTTAAAATCATCCTGAAGTATTTAAGAAATACTAAGGACCAGTGGCTTATATATGGTGAATCGGACTTGAGACTTATAGGGTTTACAGACTCTAGTTTCCAGTCAGATCGCGATGATAGCAAGAGTGTGTCAGGATTTATTTTTATCCTTAATGGTGGGGCTGTCTGCTGGAAGAGTTCCAAGCAGCACACTGTGGCTGATTCAGTATGCGAGGCGGAGTATATTGCTGCATCAGATGCTGCCAAAGAAGCGGTGTGGCTGAGAAAATTCATCACCGAGCTCGGAGTAGCACCCTCCCTTGTTGGTCCAGTTCTGCTCTACTGCGACAGCTCTGGAGCCATTGCTCAGGCGAAGGAACTAAAGGCACACCAGCAGCGAAGCATATTCTGCGCCGCTACCATCTCATCCGAGAGATCGTGGATCGAGGTGACGTCGACCTTCAGAAGATCGACGGGAAGGAGAACCTGGCCGACCCATTCACTAAAGCCATTGCGGTGAAGGAGTTCAACGACTACAAGTCGAAGATGGGTATTAGATACTGCACCGATAGGCTTTAGGCCAAGTGAGAGATTGTTGGGAATAGTGTCCCAAAGCCAATCGTCAGCCTGTTGACGGTTGTGCTCCTTTTGTATTAGTACATGAATTATAAATAAATAAAATTTATTTTGATATTTTTTTCATCACAAATGTTTCATCTTCTAATGAACTCCTGTGTTGTGGTGAAGTCCTTAGGACTATTTAGACTCGACAAAGGAGGATTTGTCGCTTAGTCCTTAAACATGTTCACGACCAAATGATACGTTGTTATCAAGGACGACAACGTTTATCGAGCATAGGTCGTTGTGTGCCATATGGGTTGGTTGTCCTCATAACCAAAGAGTGTGGAGACACTGGTATGGCATACAGGTGAGATGTAATGGTACATCTGCACTGAACGTGACCAACTCCAGAGCTATTTCTGCTGTCAAGATTTGCTCCGATGGGATATGGGTATAAATATCCCTCCGACCTGAGACCGCCACGGTGACTTGCAAGCAACTCACTGCACTTAGGCACTGGACTACCTGAATTTCTAATTCAGTGACGGAAGGTTGCTGGGTGTAGTCAAGTACTTGACTTGTCGGTGCGTGTGTCAAGATGGGATTGACCACTCCAGTTTAGGAGCTGTGTACAGTCGTGTTTCAATTTAGCAAAACCTTGGCCAGGATAGTCCTAGTGAGGAGTCACAGGACTAATTGAGTTGAGCACGATTCGGATGATATCATCAGGGTTGACAGTTTAACCCTGAGTCGTCCTAAACACAGGGGTCAAAAGGGATGAATTATACAGTAACCATATTCACGTAGGTTCTGAATGTTGCGATTGCGATTATTCGATCTATCCGATCATCGGGTACCATTGCTAGATGGTCACTTCGATTAGTACAGGAATTGGTTCCTGTGCTACCGACTTAGGTTCGAACCTGTGGGGTCACACACATTAGAGGTTCCTTTCTGATCTGATGGCTGATTATGAGTCTTTTCTATCTGGGACTCTATGATTGAGAATTAGGATTCTCTAATCATAAGTTCCACACATTTTGGGTACCGGGGTCAAAATTTTGAATTTCAAATTTTGAATTTCAAATTGGAACTCTTTGATCAGGGTTTCATATCGATGGTCTCTGATGCCTGATTGCCCATCGAATTTGGACTCAATATTTATGAGAGATTTAATTAGTGATTTAATCACTAATTAACTCAATTTGATTAAGTAATTATTTTTGGATCAAGTCCAATTCAATTGGATTCAGTTTGGATTGACCCGATTAGGTTAAATGTTGACCTAATCGCTAAGGTGGTTTAGTCCCTGATTTGATCAGGGGTTAGGTTTAGTTAATTCTGATTTGATTAGATTTTATTGAGCCTAATTAAGTCTAATTATGTTGGGTTTAATCTGGTCTAATTATGCTTAACCTATTTTAAACTAGGTTGGCTCAATTTGAATCAAACCACCTTGTTTTAAATTCCCTGCGACACCCAACTTCCTTGCACCCATTTGAATTCACGAGAAGAAACTTCTCATGAAATTTTTCTCACGCAAAACCCTTCCCCACACCCTCATTTGTGCATCATATGGATGGATAAAATAATTAGTTAGCCATTCAAATTCAAAGCATGTTTGAATTTGAATGGATAACTTATCACTTGCCCTTTCATCCTTTTCCATTTTGTGCGCCACATTACTTACATGAGAAAAGGTTTCTCATGAATATTTTCCACGCACAAAGAGCCATGCCCCTTCTCTTCTCATGCCCAAAAGGATAGGGATAAGTTGGTTTTCATTTGAATTCAAATTTGATTTGAATTCAAATGTGTAACCTCTTGTCTTTATCCTCTCACGCGGATAAGACACGTTCGACGTTGTTTTAAAAAGAGGAGAAATGTGGGACGTGCGTAGAAATTTTAGGAGAGAAACTTTGGGGTGTGAGAAAGGCTTCTGCATAAGGTGAAGGTCCAAAACCTTCCGAGAGGAAAAGAAAGAAAAGAGAGAAAATTGGGTGCAGGGTTTTTGGTGTGTACCCTAGGGTTTCTACCTAGGGTTCGGGAAGTGAGATTGGTGTGCCACGAGTGTCGTGAGTCCACCAAATTTTAGGGAGAGATCCATCAGCCTCTCAAGCAACTGTGCAGATGATCTGGAGCATCCGAGAAGTCAGCACACATCGATCGAAGGAGTTCCATCAACATCTGCCATCAAAAGGGTGAAATCATGAACTAGCATTCGTGAGGAGCTGATCAGACGGGAGCTTCGTGTGGATGATCCACAGAGACCAGACATTTGTGTGGCTACGATGTGACGATCAGAGCCCCCTGACGGTGATCAGATTGTGGTGATCGACTACCCGTAAAAAGGTGATGTGTTCTGAACACAGTACTGTAAAACGTTTACTGATTCAAATTTGAATTTTAAATTTAAATGCATGCTGTTGTATCATATTTAAATTCTAGTGTAGGGTTAATTAGTATTAATTAATGAGATTAATTAATAATTCTACTATAAAATAGTAATTTTAAAAAAGTTTTAAAATTATCATTTTGCCCCTGTACTAAATTTTCGCTTCAAAGTTCATAACCAATTATTTCTCTAAACAATTTCTAATAATTTAAATTTTACCCCAGTCCCTAATCAGTAGGCTTTGGCCTCCACTGAAAAGGTCTGCTTAGGTCCAACCATTAACATGACCATACTTGGCCCATCTAGCCAATGGATGATTAGGCCCAACTTTGGTTGGCTAACCTTACCACTATTTAGAAAGATGCAGTCAAGAAATCATATTATGAATGACAATTCCATCGTCGATAAGCACCAGGCCTTTAGGCCTCCAATGATTATCCAACTGATGGACCCATTATCATCCACTTAATGAGAGGCTATGATCTAGTTATCACCATAACTATTTCATTTTAAAGATCTAATAATTTTATAAAATTTAATTGATTTAGAGGAGGAGGTCAGATGAACTAGCTTATCATGATCCTCCCACTAGCTTCACCAAGTCAGCTTAAGGGAGACCATTAAAAGGGCTGGTCTAGGAGCACCTAAATCAGTCACACTGATTTACCTAGCTAACATGGGTCATCTTGAATAGTCAAGTGATCCGATCAAAACATAATTTTACCAAGAGGCCAGGTAAGTTCGATCGATGGGAGGGTCTGCCAAAGCTTGCCTTAGACACCATCAAAAATGGCTAGGTAAGCGGGCTGGGCTGCCAATTAAAAACTACCGGTCTGGTTTATCTTAGACACCAATTGATTTAATTAGTTTTGATTAGATCAACCTAACAGTTCATACTAGACCGCTTAGCCAAGAATGAAGTCCATTTGGTTCTCGTTAAAGACATGGATTTGACCAACTACAACTATTGTAATTGATCTAGAGAATCCTTGACCTATTCTAAGACAATAATTGATTAGATTTAGTCAATTCTCTAATTAAATCCATCTTTAATCTAACCTTAGGTCAAACCCAATTAATGGACCAAATTCCCACTAACCCATTAACCCAATGTGTTATAGTTTGTGTCTTAGGTTCTTCAATTCACAATCTTATAACCTAATCAAACAACTTCTTAATTCTCAATTAAGTTTTGGGTTAAGGGTTAAGGTTCGGCTTTTCAAAAATAATTTTCATATTTGTAAAATATTTTTACAATATGATTCTACCAACTAAGTTGCATGTTTGATTCATAATCAAAATGTAAGTGAAATAAGCATGAAACTACTTTAGATCTAATCTAAACAGGTTCATGTAATTGAAATAATTTTAACTTTAAACTGCGCAAATTTTTTAGATATATATATGATGGTTTTTTATGTAAAAATTATTAACAAAAAGATTTTATTTTAGATTTAAATACTTTTTAAATCTAATAAATCATAAATTTAATCTAGATCACATATAACAAATTTATGATTAAAGATAGATCGACACGAACTAGAACAACCTTTGCACTGTAAGGGGTAAAACTTACAGCAGGACAACCTACAGTTCGTGATTGATCTAAAAATTTTAATTTCAAATTATTAATTAGATTTTAAATTAGATCTAATCTAAAAAATAATTTAAATATATATAAATAATTATATAATAAACTACCTAGGCTCTGATACCAATTGAAGGAACCAGATCTAGGGTTTCAGGGTTAGATCTTGAAACTTTTTCAAGATCAGGCAGCGAAAGACTAAAGTAAATCAAAATTTATCTTATAAAATTAGAGAATTCCTAGATCTAAGATCTTATTACATAATTATTACATGATATTAAATCAAAAATTAAAATATAAAGAGCAAGAACTATATGTTGATTATATCAACATGTTTCTATACTACATCTAATGTATGTAAAATATAATAGATCAGATCTATTACCTTGCAAGTTAGATGTTCTAACTTTACTGATCCAAGCTTGAGGATGATGTTGTGAGCCATACATATGTTTGGCCTCTAGGAGTCATCCACACGAGCCCAATAATCACGATCAGAAGTCCTGGTCTAGGAAATCAACACGGTATGCTAGTACTGTGCTGATCCTTCTTCGATGGTCGATCAGATACCTCCTTCTTCTTGATTTAGACTCTTTCAAAAATAAAAAGTAGGAGAAAGAGTTTTAGATATAAGACACTCAGAAAACTCACAGATGGAGGAAGAGAAGAGGTGAAACTCAGCAACCTTAGAAGAAGACCCTCTTCTTCTTCTCTTTGCTCTCACCCAGACACTTAGTTTTGTGTCTATTATATATCCATGTCCCAATACCCTTTCTCCTTGATTTTCATATGCCCCAAAGGTCTCTCAATACTCTATAATCCATAAAAGATTTTAAAAAAATTTTATCTTAAATAAATAGATATAAAGAATCCTTGTCTAGGTCAAATACCTAGTCATGAAAAATCCAAACAGGGCAAGACAAGGGGTGCCCAACTCTTGGCCACCCCCTCCTTTTTCTGTCATAGACCACCAGCAAAGAGTGAACAATATGTGCCATAAAAGTCATGAAAATCTCAGAAAAAATCTGGATAAAATCAGTGCTATAAGGAAAGAATTTTGGTTTCCTAAAATTCTATCTCATAGAATTTGAAATCCAAACTAATTCCTACTTTGACTTGGTCCACAACCACATTCCATGTAAGAGAAAAAGAGTGAAAAGCTTTGGCCATGCATGAAGGCCTGGGAGAGAAAGTTTTGTCACACAAAATAAGAGAGAGCAGGTGTGGTGGGCTAAGGTGGCGCAAGGTGGAATCCTAGTCTTACTAGGATTCAATCTATGACTTGTTCAAATTTGATTTCTCAAACTAAATCAAATCAAAACCAAATCAACCCAATTAAAATAAATTTTAATCTAATTAAGAATCTAATTTAATCAAATTAAATTAGATTTAAATCTAATTTAATTTTTTAATCAAATTAGAAATTAGGTTGACCCAAGTCCTAATTGAACTAGGACTAGTTTTTCCTTGCACTTGGCTTATCCAATAAATCAATTGGACATGATCCAATCAAGTCTAAACTAAATCTAATTAAATTATATTCAATTAAACTTAATTTTATCTATTGGCTTAATCAAATTAAGTCAATTAGCAATCGAATTGCTAATTGATCCTCCTGCAATACTTGCACTTGGTTAAATATCAAATGATTCTTAATCGTTGATCAACCATCTGATCAGATCGTGAACTCTAATATGTGTGACCTCATAGATTGAATCTAAATCAATAGTATATGAATAAATTTCTGTACCAATCGAAGTGACCATCAAGCAATGGTACCCGACGGTCAGATAGATCGAATGTGTAGAGCAACATCCTTAGAACCCATACGGATATAGTTTCCATATAATTGATCTCCTTAATCAAAATGCTTATAGGACACCTCAGTGTTTAACTGTCAACTCTGATCAGGTTATCCACATTGTATTTTAAAATATCAAATTCATCTGATGGATTACCCTGACCAAGGTTTCGCTAAATTGAAATACAATGACTCATTCTTCTCCAACTTTTAGAGTGATCAATCCCATCTTGATCACACTCTACTTTACAAGTACTTGACTGTGCCCAGAAGCCTTCCATCACTAAATTAAAATTTTAGTTAGTCCAGTACCAAAGCATAGTGAGTTGCTTGCAAGTCACTGAGGCGATCTCAGGTCTAAGGGACACTTATACCTATATCCCATCAGAGATATTCTCGACAGCAGAATGCTCTGGAGTTGGTCATGTTCAATGATGATGTACCCTTATATCTCACCTATATGCTATACCAGTATCTCTACACTCCTTAGTTAAGAGAACAACCAACCCATATGGCCTACAGCGACCTATGCTTGATAGAAGCTGTCGTCTTTATTAACAGCCTATTATTTGGTCGTGAACAGTTTTAAGGACTAATCGATAAATTCTCTCTTTATCGAACCTAAATAGTCCTAAGGACTTCATCACAATAACGAAGTTCATTAGAAGATGAAAACTTGTGATGAAAATATCAAAAATATATTTTATTTATTAATAAATCAATTATAATACAAAGTTGCTCACCGTCAACAAGTTGACGAATGATTTTTGGGACATATTTTCCAACAGACCACAGCCACTACTAATCATAAGGCCTTCCTTGTTTTAGAAAAGGATGAGTGTGAGCTCCCTTGTTTTGCTAAGAAGTCAAGGGAAGAAATAAAGGAAGAAGAAAAAGGAGAAGAAAAAGCAAAAAAAATGAAAGAGAGAAAAAGAGAAGTTTCATCTCTCTCATCTGTTTTGCTCTCTTTTCTCTCTCCTTCCTATTTTTCTCTCTTGTTTCTCTCTATACATGGTTCCTCTCTCAACAAAGGTTTGCTAGATCCCAATGAAGGATATTTTCTCAATGATTTTGATTAAACCTAATGAAGAGATCATGATCCATGGCCATTGGATGATGTGTCAACCTCCATCTTGGCTCTTGTCGATCACTATTAGATTAGTCATCCCTAATTTTTGTTTGACTATTTATATTATAATTCAACCATAATTAGATAAAATCATCTAGATCAGACTGACCAGGATGTCAAGCACTCTCACTTGGCCAGCCTTATGAAGGTGTTGGAACTTAGGATTTCTATTCTTTAAAAGATCATAGCAAAAATATGATTAAAATATAATTTTTGAATATTAGGCCTTTAAAGATATTTTTGAAATTATTTGGATCTGTCAGTTGGTTTTGTTTGTAAGGTAAGTAATATAACTCTAACTAGATTTATTAATAAATTATAAAATCTTTTTTGTATTTAACTATTCATAATGTATAAAATTGATGCATAGTATTTTTAATTATTTAATATATATTTTTTAAGAATATTACATGACTCATGATTGAACATATTGATTTAAATATTACATGCCCAATTGGTTTGAATGTTGCATTGTTTCTCAGAAGATTTAGCAACCCAAGAGGGGGTTGAATTGGGTTATTTGAAAACTTTTATCAAATCTAATCTTAAATAACAATGTACTTCAAATTAAAATAACTTGAGTGATTATGAGATATATGTAATGAGCTGCAGTGGAATTAAGATATAGAGGAAGCAATGAAAGACTTAAGATAATTCAAAGTAAAATTTAAAAGCAAAGCAAGCAAGAAAAGGCACAACACAAATATAATTTTATAGTAATTCGATGTAACCCTATACCTACATCCACTTTTTAAGTTTTTCTTAAAAATTTTACTATAATCAGTTCGATTATAGCATGATTGTTTTACCCAGGTACATAATCAAACCTAGTTTATTTTCTAGGATCACCAATCAAAATCTTTACACTGATTATTTTTTAGATTTATAATCAATCTAGTTGGTTTTACGAGATCACCAACCATAATCTTACAAGTCCAATTTTGGACTTGGATGGGTCTAACCCATGTTTCTTTTATGCCAAAGAAACTTGAAAACAATAACCAAAGATATAAAGTATAAGAAATTCAGCACAAAATAAAATAGACAATATAAATTCTTTTTAAGCAGAGAAGTCACTGATGAATTGCTCAAAAAAAGCTTAAATTCTCTTCTTTGATGCTTAAGAGGATGTTGTTGATGATAGAGAAGATCACTCTTGATGGCTCATTGAATTCTATTCACTAACTTCCTTTCTTTTCTCTCTCAAAGTGTTGCTCCTTGAATTGATTTTGATGATTACAAAGTATTTGAAGGGATTACTAATGATTTTGGCTTGGAAAAAGACTTATTGTATTTCAGAGGCAAAATCATAATTTTATTAAGACCTGATTCAGAAGCCTCAAGAGAAAGAACAAAAGATGTGCAATCTATTGGAGAAAATTTCAATATTTTTGGAAGTGTATTTTGTAAGACAATCAGGTTTCTATTTTTGAGTCGACCCCATGAGTCGACTCATGGCTTAAAGGGCTGAACGGCACGCGAAAATTTTTGGTTGGCACACCCTGTGAGTCGAACCCATGGGTCGACCCCCTGGCATGAGTCGATCCTATGAGTCGACCTCTACTGCTTTGCAAGCCAAAATTACAGAACAGTCATTTTCTGCTATTTTCCACAGAGGTCGACCTCATGAGTCGACCTTATGAGTCGACCCCTATGACAGAAAAGTTTCACAACGGCTAATTTTTAATCCATTTTGATTGCATTTAATACTCATTTAATGTACTCTAATGGCTCTATTTCAGCCCAGATTACTCTCCACCATTATTTGAAGTTATATAAAGGGACTTAAAGGTGGGAATCAAAAAAAGAGAGAAAAAAGAGAGATTTGAAAAAGGTTCTTCAAGCCTTCTTGTCAACCCTAAGCAAGAGCCCACAAAAAGAGTTCAAGAAGCTTTTAATTCAAGTTCACCAACTCTTCAAGTGCTCATTCAAGTCTCCAACCATCTTGAGAAAATTTGAAAGAGCTTCCTTCTAATTGTGTAAAGTGTATTTAAAGCTTTATTTGTTCATTAAAGGAGCTTCATCTGTATTTCTGTGCAATTAACTGTAATACTCTTTTTGAGTTATTGTTTTTATTTTTGAAAGGGTTCCAAAATGTAGGAAGATTGATCCAAACCTTGAATCGGATTGTATTGGGTTGACTTGTATCCGAAAAATAAGTGTTCTAGCTTAGGATAGCTAGAGTCGGAGGTTTCGACGAGTGTATTTAAGTTGAATACAATTTAGTGGATTGGAATTCTCAAGTAGAAGCTTGGAGAGTGGATGTAGGTGCAAGGTTGGCACCGAACCACATAAATCTTCTTGTTTGTGTTGTGCTTAATTGCTCTCCTTTCAAACTTCTTCATTCTCTTGCATTCTAGCATCCAACTATTATCCTTGCATAAATTACACTCTCTATACTTATCTTGCTCATTGTTAAATAATCTTCATAGTTATAAATTAAGTTTAAATTTTTAGAAACCAATTCACCCCCCCTCTTGGGTTGCATAGCTGGGCAACAAGTGGTATCAGAGCTCGGTGCTCTAGTCCTACTTTGATTTAACCATCAAAGAACTAAAGATCTATGGCAACTCAAGTTGGCACTTCTCTAGCTGAGGGGCAGTCCACTAACCGACCTTCACTTTTCAATGGGTCAAACTATACCTATTAAAAAGCTCGGATGAAAATCTTCATTCAAGCACTTGACTATGATATTTGGAGTATCATAGTAAACGGACCTCACACACCCACAAAAGTAATTGATGGTGTGGAATCAATCAAATTCGAAAAAGAATGGGATGAGGTTGATAAGAAAATGGCTCAACTAAATGCTAAAGCCATGAATATTTTGTATTGTGCTCTAGATGCTAATAAATTCAATCATATTTCAACATGCATGTCTGCTAAGAAAATATGGGATAGATTAGAAGTAACTCATGAAGGAACTAATCAAGTGAAAGAATCCAAAATTAACATGCTCGTGCATAAATATGAACTTTTTAAAATGGAGCATGATGAATCTATAACTAAAATATTTACTCATTTTACTGATATTATAAATGGTTTAAAAAGTCTTGGTAAGTCTTATTCTAACAGTGACCTCGTAAGGAAGATTCTTAGGTCCTTACCAAGAACTTGAGAAGCCAAAGTGATCGCTATCCAAGAAGCCAAGGATCTGAACATCCTATCCTTGGAAGAGCTTCTAGGATCACTGATGACACATGAGCTGAGCATGAAACAACATCTAGAAGAAGAAATCAAAAAGAAGAGGACAATCGCCCTCAAATCCACAGCTCAACTTGATGAAAAAACTGATGATACAGAAAATGAAGAGCAGGATGAGGAAATGACTCTCATTACTAGAAGATTTAAAAAAATTTTGAGAAAAAGAAAACAAAGAATGAGGAAGAGACCACCCACAAAAGGGGAACATAGCAAAGAAAAGGATAAAGACCAACCCCTTATTTGCTACGAATGTAAGAAACTGGGATACTTTAAGTTTGAATGCCCACAACTGAAGAAGGGTCTCAAGAAGTACAAGAAGAAGGCCATGATGGTTACTTAGAGTGGAAGTGATGAGTCAAGCTTCAAAGAAGAAGACTCAAATGAACAAGCCAACTTGTGCCTTATGACACATAAAAATGAGATAAATTCTGCAACTTCTGTTGACTTTACCTTTGAAGAACTTTATGAAGCTTTTTATGATTTAATTGATGAACTAAAGAAGCTAGGGATAAAGAACAAAGAGTTAAAATCAAAGAATCAATCTTTACTAAAATAAAATGAGAGCATTTCAAATAAAAAATCTACTCTGTTTCAAGAAAATATGAACTTAAAGAATGAAATTGTCAAGCTAAAACCAATAGTTAAAAAATTCACCTTAAGTTCTAATAAACTTAATATGATTCTTGAAAATCAAAAGGCTGTTTATGATAAGGCTGGTCTTGGTTACAACCTCTTAAAGAAATAAAAGTTTCTAAAAAATATCTATGTAAACTCTTCAAACAATAAGTTCTCAAACATTACTTGCTTCAAATATGGTAAAATAGATCACAAGTCATACACTTATCTCTCTAATAAATTCTTAAATTCTAATGCAAAGAAAATATGGATTCCAAAAGGAATCATTGTGACTAACCAAAAAGGACCCAAGAAAGCTTGAGTACCTAAAGTAAAAACTTGACTTTTGCTTACAGGTGTGTCTAGCATCCCAAGGAGCAAACCGAAAATGATATCTTGATAGCGGATGCTCGAGACACATGACTGGTGATGAATCTCAATTCATCACATTTGATGCTAAAAATGGAGGGATGGTCACTTTTGGAATAATGGTAAAAGAAAAATCATCGGTATAGGTAACATTGGTATCACTCCCTCCAAGTACATTGAAAATATTTTATTAGTAGATGGTTTAAAACATAATTTATTAAGCATCAGTCAATTTTGTGATAAAGGATACAAAGTTATTTTTGAATATTCTGTTTGCATTGTAACTAGTCCTGTTAATGAAGGCATTAAATTTGTTGGGCATAGATATGGCAATATTTATATGGTAGATTTGAATGATCTATCCAAAATAAACATGCAATGCCTAGTATCCTTGAATGCCAAGATTAATGAGACTAGTTAGCTTTGGCATCGTAGGCTTGCACATATTAGCATGCATTCACTTTCAAAACTCATTAAGAAAGAATTGGTTATTGGTTTACCCAAATTAAATTTTGAAAAGGATAGAATTTGTAATGCATGCCAACTAGGTAAACAAATAAGAGTTTCATTCAAATCTAAAAATATTGTTTCAACTACTAGGCTATTAGAATTATTGCTCATAGATTTATTTGGACCTACTAGGACTACTAGTCTAGGAGGAAAATGATATGGTTTTGTAATTATTGATTATTTCTCTCATTTTACATGGGTTTTCTTTTTGGCACACAAGGATGAAACTTTTCAAGTTTCTCTAAATTTTATCGAAAAGTCACAAATGAGAAAGATTTTTCAATTCAAAATATTCGAAGTGATCATGGAACCGAATTTAAAAATTAAGATTTTGAAAAGTTTTGTGATGAAAAAAGAATAGGCCACAACTTTTCGGCACCTAGGACACCTCAACAAAATAGGATAGTAGAAAGAAAAAATAGAATCCTTGAAGAAATGGCCCGTACCATGCTATGTGAAAGCAACCTTCCAAGATACTTTTGGACAGAAGCAATTAACACGGCATGTTACATATTAAATCATGCTTTAATTAGATAAATTTTAAAGAAAACTCCCTATGAGCTTTGGAAAGGAAAAAAATCAAACATTGTATATTTTCATATTTTTGGTTGCCGATGTTTTGTGTTAAATAATGGTAAAGAAAGATTAGAAAAATTTGATGCAAAATCTGATGAAGCAATTTTTCTTGGTTACTCCTTTTCTAGTAAAGCCTTTAGAGTTTTCAATAAAAGAACCTTAGTAGTAGAGGAGTCAATATATGTTATCTTTGATGAAACTAATGATCTTCCTTCAAGGAAGAATGAAGGTTTTGATGATGCAGATCTTCTTATAGAAGGGATAAAGGAGATCAATCTAAAAGATTCAACAATTTAAGATGATGAAGAACACGAAGACAAACAAGATGAGGAAGGTGAAGAACGACAAGAACAACCTCAAGGTACAAATAATCTACCCAAAGAATGGAGGTATGATCACAATCACCCCAAGAAACTAATCATTGGTGATCCTATACATGGTGTAAGAACTCGTTCCTCACTTAAAGATGCATTCAATCATTTTGCTTTTGTCTCTCATCTTGAACCTAAAACTATAAACGAAGCTGAAAAAGATTATAATTGGATTAATGCAATACAAGAAGAACTTAATCAATTTGAAAGAAATAATGTATGGACCTTAGTATCAAGACCTAAGAACTATTCAATAATTAAAACAAAATGGGAATAGAGGAATAAATTGGATGAACATGAAAATGTAATAAGAAATAAAGCAAGATTAGTTGTAAAAGGTTATAATCAAGAAGAAGGAATTGATTTTGATGAGACTTTTGCACCTGTTGCTTGATTAGAGGCAATTAGACTTCTACTTGCATATGCTTTCTTTATGAAATTTAAATTATTCTAAATGAATGTCAAAAGTGCCTTTTTTAAATGGATATATTGCTGAAGAAATTTATGTAGAACAACCTCCAGGTTTTGAAAATTATGCTTTTCCTAATCATATTTTTAAATTAAATAAAGCTCTATATGGTTTGAAACAAGCACCCAGGGCTTGGTATGAAAGGTTAAGCAAATTTTTACTCAATAATAGTTTTTCAAGAGGAAATGTAGACACAACCCTTTTCATTAAAAAAAGTCAAGATGATATATTAGTGATACAAATATATGTCGATGATATTATTTTTGGGTCTACTAATGAAACTCTTTGTCAAGATTTTGCAATGCTCATGCAGGGGGAGTTCGAGATGAGCATGATGGGAGAACTTACATTCTTTCTCGGACTCCAAATCAAACAATCAAAGAAAGAAATCTCCATCATCCAAAGTAAGTACACAAGAGAATTACTCAAAAAAATTAAAATGAAGAACTCCAAACCGATTGGCACACCCATGAGCCCAACATGTAAGCTTGACAAAGACGAAAAAGGTAAAAGTGTAGACTTAAAATTTTATAGAGGCATGATTGGTTCTCTATTATATTTAACTGCTAGTAGACTTGATATTATATTTAGTGTTTGTCTGTATGCTCATTTTCAATCAAATCCAAAAGAATCACACTTGAATGCAGTTCAAAAAATCCTTAGATATTTAAATGGTACACAAACTCTAGGATTATGGTATTCTAAGGACTCACTAATTGACTTAATAGGATATTCAGATGCCGATTTTGTTGGATGTAAATTAGATAGAAAAAGTACTAGTGAAATTTGTCAATTTTTTGGAGTTAACCTAATCTTTTGGTTTAGTAAGAAACAAAATTTGGTAGCACTGTCTATGACCGAGGCCGAATACATTGCAGCCGAAAGTTGTTGTGCTCAAATCTTGTGGATTAAGCAACAACTCGAAAACTTTGGTATCAAACTCAATGAAACTCCCATAAAATGTGATAACACTAGTGCCATAAATCTCACTAAAAATCCAATTCAACATTCTAGGTCAAAACATATTGAAATCAGACATCATTTCATAAGAGAACATGTCCAAAATAAAGACATAATTCTTGACTACGTTTGTACTAAAAAATAATTAGCTGACATCTTTACCAAGGCCTTAAGTGAAGATAGATTTTGTGAAATTAGAAGAGAACTAGGAATCCTTGATTCATCTGCTTAAGTGTCTCTCTGATTTCAAGGTATCACCACCAAAAACCCTTTTAGCTTAATTCTTATCTTTTCTTTTAAGCTCAAAAGCCCAAAATTATCATTCTCATAATCAATTTTTGGGTAAACATTCTTCTCCTAATGTTTCAATTTTTTTTAAATTGTTTCATCATTTTTCTGAATTTCTCTGTGCCATGAGTCGACCCCTAGGGTCAACCCTAGAGTAAACTTATAAAATTGACTAAATCCTTCGGGCACTTTCTTTTTGTTGAAAATCCTCCCTTGAGCCGATCCAACTCTCTGTCTTCTTCCTTCCACCAAGCCAAAAGACTCCCTCTCCTCTTCCTTAAACCCAAGTTTTTCCCCAAAACTCTTCTCCCACCATCTCTCACCCTCTAAATCGCCCTCTTGGAACCAAGTTCCTCACTTTCTCCTTCTTCATTTGGAGCGAGTCGAGCTTACCCTAGACTCTACCCATTTTCTCCAAATCGGCACTCCACTTCTCCAAAATCCTTATCTTTCTACTAAAAATCCTTCATCTCTCCCTCACATTTGCTCTTCTAAGTTCCTTGCTAGTCCTACCTGTGCAAATGGCTCCCAAGATGAAGCTTCCACAGAGGAGGAAATCAATTCGCGGGTTGGAGGAAAGTATGCGCCAGAAGAGACAAGCAACCGAGACCACTTCTGCTTCAAACCCTACTCCTGCATCAGCTCCAGCTACAACCCGATCACCAATCAGCCCTAGTAAGGTTCCCCTCTCTAGGACTATTTAGACTCGACAAAGGAGGATTTGTCGTTTAGTCCTTAAATATGTTCGCGATCAAATGATACGTTGTTACCAAGGACAACAACGTTTATCAAGTATAGGTCGTTGTGTGCCATATGGGTTGGTTGTCCTCTTAACCAAGGAGTGTGGAGACACTGGTATGGTATATAGGTGAGATATAAGGGTACATCTGCACTGAACGTGACTAACTCTGGAGCTATTTCTGCTGTCAAGATTTGCTCCGATGGGATATGGGTATAACTATCCCTCCGACCTGAGACCGCCACGGTGACTTGCAAGCAACTCACTGCACTTAGGCACTGGACTACCTAAATTTCTAATTCAGTGACGGAAGGATGCTGGGTGTAGTCAAGTACTTGACTTGTCGGTGCATGTGTCAAGATGAGATTGACCACTTTAGTTCAGGAGCTGTGTATAGTTCTGTTTCAATTTTAAAAATCTTGACCAGGGTAGTCCTAGTGAGGAGTCACAGGATGTTTGAATTGAGCACGATTCGGATGATCTAATCAGGGTTGACAATTTAATCCTGAGTCATCCTATACACAGAGGTCAAAAGGGATGAATTATATAGTAACCATATTCACGTAGGTTCTGAATGTTACGATTGTGACTATTCGACCTATCCGAATATCGGGTACCATTGCTAGATGGTCACTTTGATTAGTACAGAAATTGGTTCCTGTGCTACCGGCTTAGGTTCGAACCTGCAGGGTCACACACATTAGAGGTTCCTATCTGATCTGATGGCTGATGAAGAGTCCTAATACTCATGGACTATGAGTCCTACATGTTGGGAATAGTGTCCCAAAGCCAATCATCAGCCTATTGATGATTGTGCTCATTCTTGTATTGTACATGAATTATGAATTAATAAAAATTATTTTGACTTTTTTCATCATAAAATGTTTCATCTTCTAATGAACTCCTATATTTCGGTGAAGTCCTTAAGACTATTTAGACTCGACAAAGGAGGATTTGTCGTTTAGTCCTTAAATCTGTTCGCGACCAAATGATACGTCGTTATCAAGGACGATAATGTTTATCAAACTTAGGTCGTTGTGTGCCATATAGGTTGGTTGTCCTCTTAACCAATGAGTGTGGAGACACTGGTATGGCATACAAGTGAGATGTAAGGGTACATCTGCACTGAACGTGACCGACTCCGGAGCTATTTCTGCTGTCAAGATTTGCTCCGATGGAATATGGATATAAATATCCCTCCGACCTGAGACCGCCATGGTGACTTGCAAGCAACTCACTGCACTTAGGCACTGGACTATCTAAATTTTTAATTCAGTAACGGAAGGCTGCTGGGTGTAGTCAAGTACTTGACTTGTCGGTGCGTGTGTCAAGATGGGATTGACCACTCTAGTTTAGGAGCTGTGTGCAGTCATGTTTCAATTTAGCAAAATCTTGGCCAAGGTAGTCCTTGTGAGGAGTCATAGGACTTTTGAGTTAAGCACGATTCGGATGATTTGATCAGGGTTGACAGTTTAATCGTGAGTCATCCTAAACACAGAGGTCAAACGGATGAATTATACAGTAACCATATTCACGTAGGTTCTGAGTATTGTGATTGCGACCATTCGACCTATCTGATCATCGGGTATGTTGCTCCTAGATTGATTTTGATGATTACAAAGCAAATTGAAGGGATACAAACAATTTTAAATTGAAAAAGTCCTTATGCTCTTCAAGGGCAAAATCATAATTTCACTAAAATCCTGATTTGATAGTATCATTTGATAGAACAAATGATTTGAAAACTATTGGTGAAAATTTCATTATTTTTGGACTTATATTTTCGAAGTTATGAATGTTTGAAGTGCATGAGTCGACTCATGAGTCAACTCATGGCACTATGAGCTGATTGGCACGCAAAAAAAAAAAAAAAATTTCCTTAGCACGCTGGATTTTTGGCTTGGCACGACCTGTGAGTCGACTCATGAGTCGACCCACAAGGCATGAGTCGACCTCATGAGTCGACCTCTGCTGATTTGAGCCGAAAAATTCAGAAATCAAGACTATCTGGTCTGTGCAACAGAAGTCGACTCATGAGTCGACTCCTGTAGCATGAGTCGACTCATGAGTCGACTCCTGCGATGGAAAATGTCAGCAACGGCTATTTTTTTTGCCCATTTTAATTGCCTTTTATGCTTCCTAAAATTGCTCTAACGGCTCTTTATCTGCCTAAAATATTTTCTCTTGCTTCTAATGCCATAAAATGCTTCAAATGGTGAAAGAAATTGCAGATTAAATAGCAGATCAAACGTGAGATCAAAAACAGAAGAGAGGATCTGAAATCTGCATGAAAAAGCCTGAGATCAATGAAATATCCAAAAAGAAAAAGAGAGAGGATCCACAATATACTAGAGAGATTGTGAAAGAGAAAAGCAAGAGCATTCAAAGAGAAGATCTTTCAAGCCTATTGTTCAACCTTGATCAAGAGATCTTTCAAAGCTTTCAAGAGATCTTCAATCAACGATCAACCTCTTCTCAAGCATTTGTTCAAGCGTTTATCCACCTTGAGAAAATTCCGAAAAGGGGTTCTTCATTTGAGTAAAGTTTTTATTGTTATATTTGCTCATTTAAGGAGCTGTTATTGTATTAATCTGTGCTCTAAATTTTCTTACTCTTTGTGAGTTTTTGTTCTTATTTTTGGAAGATTTCCAAAACAAGGAAAGATTGATCCGAACCTGAAATTGGAGTGTTTTGGATTTACTTGTACCCGGAAAACAAGTGATCTAGCTTGGGATAGCTAGTGTCGGAGTTTCCGACGTTTTGTATTCAGGTTGAATACAAGCATAGTGGATTGAAATTCCCAAGTAGGAGCTTGGGGAGTGGATGTAGGTGCAAGGTTGGCACCGAGCCACTATAAATCCTTGTGTTTGTGGTGTGCTTTA